>NC_059281.1:843759-856259 GCF_017591435.1 Portunus trituberculatus
TAGATTAGCCATTTAGGTTAAATAACTCTGGAATATTAATTTAGTGACTGACACTAACTCAATATGCAGTGGTACTGCAAAGGATATTATTAGATCAGCCATCTAATTAACCGCATGTTGAATACTCCGATCTTAGACATACCAAAAGTTTTTGATGAAGTCTGACACAAACCTTTGATCGGTAATCACCTTCCCGGGGCTTCTATCCTTCTGGCTGGAATTCCATCTCAAATTTCCTTTTCAACCATCTTATTGCTGTTGTGGTAGACGGTCACAGTTTTCCCAAATCTATTGACAGTGTTGCTACTCAGAATTATGCCTTGTTATCCACTATATTCCTGTTATCCATCTTTGACCTTTTAAACAAAATGTCTACGCTGATAACACTGCCCTACACTTTTCCACATCTTTTCAGAGACGACCAATTATTTAGGAAATAAACAGTTCATTTAGGAACGCAAAATAACGCCTGACTTCTGATCTCTTTAAGGGTTCGATATTAATTTCATTGTTATTTTCAATATATATCATTGATATTAGTAAATTTACAGATAACACGAATTCGGATAGGTAGATTGTTTAGGTCCTTGCAGGCAGATTTAGATAAGATGAACAAACAAACAGGCTTATGGCAGATGCAGTTCAATATTAACAATTGCAAAGTGTTTAGCGTAAATAGATAATATACGCATGATAATTAAATGACGAACAACAAGGCCCTGGTATGTTCTGAATATGAAAAGAGTTATAGTAAGCTCCGATTTTGGTTAAAGAAGGCAATGCGTAGAGGCAAAACATATGACCAATAGGGTACTAAGGTTTATCTTTAGGTGTGTTAAAAGCAGAAGTCCTGACGTAAGATCAAAATAGTATTTGGCGCTTTTCAGACCCCATATAGATTGTATGGTATAGCTTTGGTCTCAACATGAAAAGAAGGATACATGTCTACTAGAATCAGTGTAAAGGAGGATGTCAAAAAAAAAAAATAAATAAATAAAATAAAGGATAAGAGATAATGCAGATATAATGAGTTTAAAATTGAGAAGTTCAAATTTAGGAAAGAAATGAGAAACTTTTTCTCTAATAGTGGTTGATGAATAGAACGTTAGTATTAGACTCAATAGGTATCATAATTTTAGTAGCTAATAGGACAAGAAAATTTGTTTAGAGGATCATTTAAGAAGAAATTCAGTGATAGGCCTGAACCCTTAACAAAAACGCTACTAATAGTTTTAGGAAAAGAACAGTGACTGTGTACCACAACTCAAATAAAACGGTCAGAAAGCAAACGAGATGAAGTTATGAGAAGGATAGAATCCGTAGGAGGATAGTTTGGGAATTAAAGGGTTTTGTGCTTCTTTTTTTTATCATTTTTTTATATGAGTAGTCCAACAACAAAAATTGCACCAAAATCTCCGAAATAAGATAAGTACAACCCATTAACAAAAACTAGAATGTAACAAGTGGAATAAGTGGAATTGACAAAGGCAAAATGCATGATTAACATAAATGCGAAAGATTTTAAAAGATTACAGACTACATGAAGTAAAAAGAAGTTGGAGGAGAGGAGGGAACAAACACTGAATCATGCAAGGTAAATTTTTTTTTTTCAGCAGAGATTTGGTACGAGTTCAACTTTAGCAATAGATGAGATGGCAGTGATACCATCATGTTGAAATGAAAGGAGGGATAAATGAAAAGCAAAGTAATTGGATAAGTTATTTTTAGCCAAATGGCAAAGGTCTGAGGAAGAGTTGGATCTTGCATTATTTTGGAGATAAGTGTTTTTGGCTAATTTGAGAGCAGACTTCCCATTATTCCAAGCAAAGACAGAGCGCATGAGATTTAGGTAATAAAAGGCTCAAGTCAATTTTATGGGACACCATTTTATCATCTATATCATGAGAATAAACTGTTTCACGTAGGGCATTATAAGTATACTCAGGGTCGATATTAATATAACAGTCTAACATGCTGACATTTATAGTCCTTTGCCCAAAAGGGGACTCCTGGACTAGTGAAGAAGTTTTCATGTTAATTAAGGTTTGTTTTACAAGGTAAGTGTTAACTCTAGCTATATGGATGCCGTTCTTGTGTAGGAAAAGAAATGTCTGTAGATGGCTTGCTGTAGCTGCTCTCTTTTGTTTTCAGACGAAAAGGGAAATATTTAATGAGGCTACATTGGTTTTAATATTAGGTTCTTAGCACCCAATCTATGACGCAGTGCCTTAAATCTCACATGGAATAATTATCGTTTCGGAAACATAGTAACTTACATAATATACATAGTAACTTACATAATATACACAATATATATTACACTAGTATAGACTAATTTTAGGGTGCTGAATTCAAATCTGATCTTATATTTTCTCTATCACATCACGTTTTTGCGCTATAGGTATATATCCCATTTTCATGAATTTCAAGAAAAAAAAAATATCCTTTTAATCAGTAGTGTAGCAAAAGGGCCGGATTAAATGGTGTATTTTTGTAATTTATTTTTTATTTAGTCTCCCAATAAACTGGAGAATATCTTCGTCTTCTTTGAACATGTATAATATTCCCCTTTTTTTTATGATGCGAAAGTAAACGAACAGATTTCAACTTACACAACACTCGTCTGCAGGTAGTGCTTTATTACTGAATTTTCCATTGAATTTTGTTATCTATTGTTTTTATCTAGCTGATTTCTTTTTTTTTTTTTTTTTTGTGTGAAACAATGCCTAAGGTGTGGGGGGTTGGGTAGAAATTCAAGGAAAAACTCAGGTAGCTAACAACTTTTTTCTTGTATTTGTCTGCAGGATGTGTTGTTGATCTAACAATGATCTCTACATCTCACAGAAGACAGCGCTCAAATGATCCAAATATATTTTGCTACATCTGTGGAAGCTTTATTTTGAAGACTCAGAGGCGCAACATTACAAACTTTGTTAAGAGCGTGTATTTTGCGTACTTCAAAGTACCACTTGGAGGCCAAGACAAGAATATGCTAAACTGTTGGCTTCAAGACTGCAAGAAAATCGAATGTTGAAACCCCGCACAAGTGTCTCATTTTATCGTAACAGGGAAGCAAAACTGCTTAAGTACTTCCATTCTAGATGGCCAGCTTATTTATTGTACTGATGTAGAAGGGCTACTTCTCTTTATGGGACTTCCAGCATACGATTCAAGGAATTGGAGGCTTTTTATTGACAGTTCCAAAAGAAGTTTGAAATGTGTTCTGTTACAGAATGGAAATAAGTATGGCCCTATACCAATAGGTCATTCTGTAAACCTTAAAAAATATAATATCAAATTTGTTCTAGAGAGGTTGCAATATCATGTTCATGTGTGGTTAATTTGTGTCGATTTGAAAATTGTTAACTTACTTTTAAGTCAGCAAGGAAGGTACAAAAAATATCCGTTTTCTCTGCTACTGGGACAGTAGAGCTACAGCAGAGCATTGGGTGAAAAATTAATGGCCTCAGCGACAGAGTTTGGTATCTGGCGATAAGAATGTCATCAATGATCCTCTAGTGGATAGTAAGAACATTGCCTTTCCTCCCTTGCACATAAAACTTGGATTGATGCAGCATTTCGTCAAAGCTCTTGACCACGGTGGAGAATTCTTCAACTATATTTGTTCAACTTTTCCTGGTCTTTGTGAGGAGAAGAAAAAAAGTTGGAGTATTTGATGGACCTCAAATAAGAAACCTTATGAGAGATCCAAATTTTAACACATAAATGAATGAGACAGAAGAAAGATCTTGGAATGCATTTTGTAATGCTATGCAGAATTTTCTAGGGAATAAGAAAACAGACAACTTTGAAGAGATTGTGGAAGAGCTACTAATGAGCCTGTGAATGTGATGTAGAATGAGTATCAATATTCACTATTTACACAGCCATTTGGACAATTTTCCGGAGAACCTCGGGGATGTGAGTGAGGAACAAGGGGAGCGTTTTCATCAGGACATTAAACAATGGAAGAACGGTATCAAGGCCGGTGGGACTGACATATGATTGCGAATTATTGCTGGAGCTTGATGAGAGACAACCCAGTAGCTGTACATCAGAGATCGGCCAAGAAAAGAAAGTTCAGATAACTGCTATTTGCCATTGATCTGTGATATGTGTTTTTATATTTTCTATTTTAATTGTCACTATATTTGATTTGCTATACATTGGACTTTGCAATCTTTGTTATTCCTTGATTAAGAATATACGAAATGTAGAACTAAAAATCACGTGTCTTTAACATAAAACCTTCTGCTGATGAGTAATTTTCATAAAAAAAAAAAAGATATACCTCGAAATCCTGATGTGATAGACAAATACTGAGTTCATATTCATATTCAGCAGCCCAAATTTAATTAGAATTTGTTTTAAAATCTTTTGCCAGAAATATCGTGTTGACCAGTGTTATGTATACATTAAAGGCGGCAACCAACCTACCTAGTAGACAGGGTCGTGCCCAATTATATATAAGTACATTTTTACTTGCTTAGTCTTTTGCGTTTGGGCTAAATGATATATCAGTTACTTGGATCCAACACCATAATTAGAGCAATCCTAAGAGTGTTTTGCTTTTTAGAGTTAGCCAGCACACTTGTGTGTGTGTGTGTGTGTGTGTGTGTGTGTGTGTGTGTGTGTGTGTGTGTGTGTGTGTGTGTGTGTGTGTGTGTGTGTGTGTGTGTGTGTGTGTGTGTGTGTGTGTGTGTGTGTGTGTGTGTGTGTGTGTGTGTGTGTGTGTGTGTGTGTGTGTGAAAATCAATCTTGATACAGTTTATCTAGGTGACTAAACTCTTACCTGAAATTTCTGTTCCCTGCTGTTGAGGGAAGCGCCGTGCAGCAAACCCACCCCGAGCTGCTGAGCATGCTTGCACCTGTTACTTCCCAAGGAACACAATTTCTCCCGGTAATTCCATTCGCATCCCAGCTCGTACAAATGATTGGCCATGGTCTGAAAGCGAAGAATAGAAAAGTACGTTCAGGGGCCCATAGACGTACGATGACCGGATCCGGTCGCCGGAATAGTAAGCAAATCTCAACGTATAACGTGTTATCATACGATCAAAAGTGAGCGGAGTCAGTCGGCCTGAGCGGCCCGCTTCCAACCTGCCAATGCCAGCAGGTTCCTGGCTTCAGTTTACGGTCAGGCGACCGGAAGTCTTAACGTGTATGGGGTGATATTACGATTTATTTTAGTTTTATTTCAACATCCGGTGGGTGAACAACTACAGATGGCTGCTATGTCCAATAATAAAAAAAAATTGGAGGGAATTCCTTGAGCTCTACAGGCAATATCCTTGTCTGTGGCGAGTAAAAAGCAAAGAATATTCATATAAGGGAAAAATAAATGAGGCCCATTTCCCTTTTTTTCGTTTTGATTTCTCTGTTTCTGTTACAATGCAAGCAACAGTAACTGCTCCAAGAGCTAGGTCTAAATCCTTATCACTGATTGGGACTGAGGAAGCCATGTCTTCAATCCACACTGTACAGCGTCTCGACAGAACTTAAGTAAATTGGAACCAGGTTGGAACGTGTGTGGGCGACACTGATATCGGAGTTAGATTGGAAACTCATCTGTTAGTCATAACATAGGGGACATTAAGAGAAAACTTTGAGGACGTATGTTAGGCTAATATTCTTAAAAACTTTTGCTTTACACGTCAACAGCAATTTATAAAAATAAATGAATGAAAAAAATATATATAATTGAAGTAACAGAATTTCTCAAGGATTTCTTTTCTATTTTTGACAGATTATCTTTTTTTTTTTTTGTATATTTTTAACAAAGAACATTCGAAAGAAAAATGTTGATTATTGTTATGGCCTTTGAATAGAATTGTAGTAAGGAGGCAAAACGTTTCTGAGAAGAAAACAGAATACATGAAGCTTAACATAATGGCAGTGTTTGTGTATAACATAGCTACCCATTTCTCTCTGTCATTCCAATCCATATTTTTTCTTACCTATGTATATATATATATATATATATATATATATATATATATATATATATATATATATATATATATATATATATATATATATATATATATATATATATATATATATATATATATATATATATATATATATATATATATATATATATATATATATATATATATATATATATATATATATATATATATATATATATATATATATATATATATATATATATATATATATATATATATATATATATATATATATATATATATATATATATATATATATATATATATATATATATATATATATATATATATATATATATATATATATATATATATATATATATATATATATATATATATATATATATATATATATATATATATATATATATATATATATATATATATATATATATATATATATATATATATATATATATATATATATATATATATATATATATATATATATATATATATATATATATATATATATATATATATATATATATATATATATATATATATACTCCTGTGAGGTCTAATAGTACTAGTTTAGAGGGTGCTGTGAACCTTCCATTAAAGGTAATTCTGGTATCGCTGAACGTTTCCCTTTGTGTCTCACAACTCTAGGGGGGAGTCGCAGCCTGTCTACTAAAGAAAACTCTCCTACTTCACTCAAAAGTACATGCACTTACCACACACACATCCTTCACCTAAAATTAAAAAAAAGAAAATTATGGTGACCCCAGCTATAGAGTCCCCTCCTGGGAGGGAACCAGAAATGTCCCCAGGTCGGACTGCTTTCTTGACAACAACCCTAAATCTCTTGACATCTCCCTCAACTTTTCCTACATTAACTTCTGCAACATTCGCAGCCTTAGATCTAATTTTGAGTCTGTGGAACACCACCTCTCCTCTACTAAACCTCATCTTCTTTTCCTCACCGAAACACAGCTGCCTGAGGAAACTGACAGTAGCCCCTTCTCTGTTCCTTCCTACTTTCTCTATTCTCATTTTCTTTCCAAAGCTGTATGTTGCGTCTATAAGCGCAACGACTTAACTTACTCTCGTGCCCACGTTCTTGAATTTTCCAAATTTTCCACCATCTGGCTTACATTCAACAGTCACTCTCTACATTTATATGTGCTGTATATCTGTCCCCTAACTACTCTGGCTATAGTAAATTTTTTGACGATTTAACTTCCAAAGTGGAGCACATTCTGTTCCTCTACGCTTTCGCAGAGATCTCCATCCTTGAAGATTTCAATATTCACCACAAGCTTTGACTTTCTTCTCCCGTCACTAACCATCCTGATGAACTAGCCTTCAACGTTGCTATCCTCCATGACCTAGAGCAACTGATGCAACACCGTACTCGTATTGCTGACCGTCTTGGAGACACCCCAACATTCTTGATCTCTTCCTTACCTCTAATCCTGCTGCTTAATGCTGTTACCCTATCTTCTTCGTAGGGCTATTCCGATTACAATCTCATTTTTGTATCTTGTCCTATTTATCCAATCGCTCCTCAGGATCCCCTTAAACGGAGGTGCTCCTGGCGGTTTGCCTCTGCCAGTTGGGGGGACCTGACGAGGTATTATGCAGATTTTCCGTGGAGTGATTACAGTTTCCGTGTCAGAGACCCATTTCTTTGTGCTGAACGCATAACAGAGGTGATACTGTCTGGCATGGAAGCATACATTTTTCAATCTTTCTCTCAACCTAATCCTTCTAAACCTTGGTTTAACTCAGCCTGTTCTCGTGCTATACATGATAGAAAGGTTGCCCATAAAAGGTACTTGAGCCTTCCATCTCCTGAATCTCACGCACTATATTTCTGTCCAGAATCATGCCAAATCTGTTCTTCAACTTGTCAAACAATCTTTCATAAATAGAAAATGTCAAAATTTTTCACAGTAAAACTCTCCTCAAGATTTTTGGCATCTGGCAAAAAGCATCTCCAATAGCTTTACTTACTCATTTTTCCCTCCTTTATTACATCCTGATGGCACCACTGCCATCTCATTATGTCTAGAGCTGAAGTCTTTTCTTAAATCTTTGCTGACAACACCAACTTCGATGATTCTGGAATTGTCCATCTCTCTCCTCCTCCATCTGACTGTGTCATACCATCAATTAAAATTCTTTGTAATGATGTTTTCCATGACCTCGCTGGCGTAAATCCTCAGAAGGCTTTTATACTGGATGGGGTCCCTCCTATTGTTCTCAAAATTTGTTTTTTCATCCTAACACTTTACCAGACAAAACTCTTTCACCTCGGTATATAGACTTGCATCTTTCCTTCTTGCTGGAAGTTTGCCTACATTCAGGATATTCCTAAAAAGGGTGACCATTCTAATCTCCCAATCTACCGCCATAAATCTTTAATTTTTTGCGTATTGAGGGCTTTTAGATCTGTCTTCAATGGGAAAATTCTAAAACATGTCACTTAACATTCTTCTATCTGATCGCCAATATGGCTTCCGTCAAGGCCGCTTTACTGTTGATCTTCTGGTTTTCCTTACTGAGTCTTGGTCATCCTCATTTAGAGATTTTAGTGAAACTTATGCTGTTGCGTTTGACATATGGAAAGCTTTTGATAGAGTCTGGCACAAAGCCTTGATATAAGATCTGCCCTTTTACGCTTTCTCTTTTACTATGCAACTTTATCTCAAATTTCTCTGTTCTGAATATATTAACAGTGGTGTTCCTTAGGGTTCTGTCCTTTCATCCACGCTCTTTCTATTATACGAGTACATTTACTAAACCTCTTGCCCTATCCACTCTTACGCTGATGATATAACCCGACACTTTTCACGTCTTTTCAGAGATGGAAAAGCCTTCAGGAAGTCAACATGTCCCGCAGAAACGTCTTAGAAAGCCTGACTTATAATCTTTCGAAGATTTCTGAATGAGGCAGAGAAAACTTAGTGTTCAAATCCTCAAAAACTCAATCCATCCATCTATAATCTTCCACACAACACACAACCTTCCAGACAACTATTCTCTCTACTACAATAACACTCAGCTGTCGCCCTCTTCTACACTGAATATCCTCAGCCTTTCATAATCTAAACTGAAAACTTCACATCTTATCTCTTGCTAAAACAGCTTCTATGATGCTAAGCTTCCTTAGGTGTCTCCGCCAGTTTTTCTCACCTCAGAAACTGCTAACTCTGTACAAGGCCCGTATCCCTCCTTGTATGGAGTGCTCTTCGCATGTTTAGGCTATGTTCCACTCACACTGTTATAAGACAGGATGGAATAAAAAGCTTTCCGTCTCATCAACTCCCCCTCCTCTAACTGACTGTCTTTTACCGGAATGTTGCACCCCGTGTTGTTTTCTACCGTTATTTTCATGCTAACAGCTCTTCTGATCTTGCTAACTGCATGTCTCTCCTCCTGTGGCCTGCTGCACAAGGCTTTCTTCCTTGTCTCACCCCTACTTTGTTCAAATCATTAATGTAAGAGTACTGTCAGTCTTTCATGCCTCTCTCTGGTAACCTGTAGAACTCCAGGCCTCCTTCTATATTTCCATCTTCCTATGACTTGACTTAATTTAACCACTTCAATACTGAGACACATTTTCACCTTGAGATTTGTGTACGATTAGACCATTTTCTTGATATTAGGAAGGGTCTATGGAGGTCAGAAGATTAATGGCCAGTCTTCATTATTTTAATCCCCCATATGAGTTTTCGAAGATGTATAAAATCACCAAGAAATAAGGAAAATGAATATGGAAACGCCTCATGATACTGAAGGAGTTAAGAGGACGGTGTCAATACATTTGTCCCTGTCATTCGGCCATCTGTTATACCTACAATGGGGCTAGCAACTAAATGTTTATTTTTTTTTTCCTTGGCCAGTTTTCCCATCTTACATAAAAAGAAAAAAAAAACAACGCCGCGCATTAAGCTTTGGTCATTTCATTCCCGAAAAGAACGTTTAAATGTTGGCTGAGTACAATAAGTTGCGCTCCCATATCACACAGTTTCTCTTCGATATGTCAGTTATTTTTACTTTTTTTTTCATTGAAATTTATTTACTAGGTATACCCTACCAATAAATGCAATGTTACGAGGTTTAAGATAATAACTTATGTTCTATATCACAACAATCGACAAAAAATGCTCTCTGGCTTTGTCATACAGGTCGACAGCATCTGTAATGCTTATGGACAGATGTCAGAGGGATGGTAATTCTCCGTCCGTCATCAACGTGTTTTACAGTCAAAGGGAACTTATTTACAACAAAAATAAGTTCATATTTCATGCAGCCATGCTCATCCCTCCTAAATACACCAAGTTTACCAACCTGGCGCAATGGTTCCGGCATCGGTCTGTCAGCTCTGTTTTTAAGTTGTCCTCCTGTCTCGTCTCTACCATGTCTAACCAGCCGATGAAAATCAACCTTCACTCCGATGCCATTTCAGAAGTAATGCACACTTTAGCCCTTATCCCTGAACATTGGAAGGAGCAGGTGAAAGCTGTCCTTAAGGTGTGGAAATGGTCATCTTGGAGCTCCTTCCTGTAGTCACCCTAACTCCTTGGTGCTCCCGCATGGTAGTGATTACGAAAAAGAACGGCCAGCCACTTCACACTTTTGACCTCCATGTCTTTTAGCTCTCCGCTTCTTCAGTGACAACCAACTGTCCCTCTGTTTTACACTGAACATCCTTGGTCATTTCTGTAATTATAGCCGTTTTGTGAAAGAATCACGAAATTGAATTTGTTAACTTCGTTAATTTTCTTTTATTTTGTTCCCATTTCCATTTATAGCGTAGATTATCGTTGCACATGTCGTATTTGTTTGTTAGCCATGCAGTTTGCAACGGGCCTTCAGTAGTTACGTAGGCTAATTGTGTATGGCAGTTGACACCACTTGGATGTGCAGCGAGGTGGGCGAGTGACGTTCCATGCTGTTCTTTGGCATTTTGATTATAGGCGCCGTTTACGTATTGTGATTCAAGTTCAATGTGTTTCTCTAGGATGTAATATGTATTTATGTGCCTTGCCTTGGGTACTAGAGTCAATGTGTTCATAGTTGTTGCTTGTCAGCTGTGTTTTTTTTTTCATGGTATGGCCTAAAGCGCCTGTACTCATACCTGAAGAATATATGTGGGAAGCGCTGTTCAGCTTCCACCCATTACGTAGTGGCGCCCATATCACCACCCAAGAGCATATTTGGTGTAACCACCTAGAACCTGGGTATCATGTTGACATGTAGGCAAAGTTTCAAGGTAGTATTTGGAGGGATTCGAACCTACGCCTGGACATCTGCCCGATCCCACGCTTACCACCTTATCCACTACGCCACCGCCTCCCATGTGCGTGTAATTCACCTCGGTCGTCTGCTGGTCACCCAGCCAGTCTTCCCCATTACGGAGCGAGCTCAGAGCTCATAGACCGATCTTCGGGTAGGACTGAGACCACATCAACACAACACACACACCGGGAAAGCGAGGCCACAACCCCTCGAGTTACATCCCGTACCTATTTACTGCTAAGTGAACAGGGACCACACATTAAGAGGCTTGGCCATTTGCCTCGCCGCTTCCTGGGACTCGAACTCGGCCCTCTCGATTGTGCTAACTACTACACTACGCGGTGTGTGTGTGTGTGTGTGTGTGTGTGTGTGTGTGTGTGTGTGTGTGTGTGTGTCCTACGCATTAGGGCAGTCAGTGTGATATATAGGGAAGTTATTTACCAAGCCTTGCTAAGTTTTCCAGAGTCGTGGACTATTTGCAGCTGACTGGCCTATATTGTAAGTAATATTTGTAGTTAATTACATATGTTTTTGGGAAAATACTAAATTTTTTTAGACATTTGGCGATATAGGAATTTGCATTATCTGCTCTTGTAACCAGTCACTTTAATATTCCTAGATTGGATCGATATAATAAATGTAAATGCAAAATTGGACCATCTATATACAGGAACAATTATACAATAAAAAAAACTGGATGGAGTCGAAAGCTTTCCGCTTTATCAATTCCTCTTCTTTAATTTACTGTGTTCAACCTTCTTTGGTCACTGCATTGTTACAACTTTTTGCTATCGTTTACCTCTACTTTCACTCTTACTGTTGTCGTTATTGTTGCAACTGTAAACATAATCTTTTCCCGCAGCCTCGCAGCATACTATTTTTTTTTCGTCTATTCCTATTCTGTCCACCTCTGATGCAAGAGATAAACTGTAGTTTCAATCACTGATCAATTTGAAGAAACTCCCTGCTTTCTTCCTTGCATTTCTTGTTTTCTTAAGATTTGAACTTATAAGATTAAGAGAGGTTCCAAAAAAAATAACTTGTTTTTACTTCCATTCTATCTAGTATATTATGGGAATTGGCAAAGCCAGCCTTTTTCTTGTTTTTAATGTTTTTTCCTTTTGATACTGGTCATCTAACAGAATAATAAAAATTGTCAATGGTAATGACAACAGTGGTAGTACTAGTACTAGAAAAAAAAATGATAAATGTAATGGAAGTAATAACAATAATGGTAAGAATAATTACTGTGGTAATTGCAATGTTAACAACACAGGC
>NC_059281.1:861259-888759 GCF_017591435.1 Portunus trituberculatus
CTATGCTAATGAGTAGCCTGACCAAGGTCAGGCCGAGTAGTGCCTACACCTGAGTGATGATGCCAGAAAAGTCTTCACCCCCTGATGGCACATCCTGACAAATGAGCTACCCTGCATGATATATATAAACACTGGTAAGTTGTACTTCCTTTGAGTACTTATGTGTATGTGTGTAAGTTTACATGTACATCTATTTATTTGTATGTATTCCTTTAATGTTTATTTATATGAATATGTGTACTTTCTCTTTACTGTGTGTGTGTTTGTGTGTGTATATATATATATATATATATATATATATATATATATATATATATATATATATATATATATATATATATATATATATATATATATATATATATATATATATATATATATATATATATATATATATATATATATATATATATATATATATATTGTGAGGGCCAGCGCATTATTTCCCCTTTATTTAATTATAATATATGTGTAGCCTCTGGCCCAAGCGCGGGCTGTTGCTGTTCCGTTGTGCGGCCAAACCCCCTCTCTTTGTTTCCACCTTTTTTGTGCGCCGGCGAGCTTCACATTAGTACAGAGGTAGTCTTCAGCGGAGATAGACACGCACTCTCGTCGGTCTGGCACAGTGTTAGGGAGATTCGTGTTGCTGGGCTTCTCTTGTTACTCGCTAGTCATTGGTCTGGGAGTTGTGCCCTCCTGTTGAATAGCTGGCTTGCTACTCGGTAGACCGTGACTGTTAGAGCAACGGGCTTGTTGCTCTAGGAGAGGTGTAGTAAGTTTGGCTACATTTCTCGTGCGTCCGCCCGGTATTGTGGCGGCAACGCGGAGGAGAGACACGTTTTGTCTCGTCCTGTTTGTTTTGTTGGTGGCCGTGGTCACCAGTGTGGTGGGCGGCTGTGTGCCCCCACCATCTTTTGTGTAATTTCAGTAGTATACTGTTTATAGTAACCAGCCAGTCTTCAGCGGAGGTAGACACGTGCGCTCTTGGTTTCTGGCACAGGGTGGAGACACGTGTTGCTGGGCTGTTCTTGTTACTCGCTAGTCATTGGTCTGGGAATTATGCCCTCCTGTTGAGTACCTGGCTTGCTACTTGGTAGACCGTGACTGTGTAGGACAACGGCTTGTTGTCCTGAAGAAAGTGTAGCCGGTTGGAGCTTCATTTCCTGTTGTGCGTTCGTCCACTCGGGTGTGGCGACGCGGAGGGACGCGTTATTGTTTCGTCCCGTTGTTGCTGTTGGTGGCTGTGGTCACCAGTGTGTTTTGTTGGGTGGCTGTGTGCCCCCACCATCGTTTGTATAGTTTCAGTAGTAAACTGTATTGTAGTGGTAGTAGCCACACACACTATTGAATGCTGAGAGGCTTCATGTCGGCCAGTAGTGCGTAGTGTCGTCCGCCAGACGTGTCTGCGACGAGTATATAGTGGGTGTCACCCGTAGATGGTGTCTGGGCTTGTGTGTACATCACCGGATGTGCTGTACACATCATATATTGCAGTAGTAGTAGGCCAGGGATGTCAGTCTAACAGGTGTTAGTAAGCACTTGTTGTAGTAGGATAGTATAGTAATATTATATATACTGCGCGTGTTGTCCCAGTTTGTGAGTATCACAGTCTGTGGACAAGGCGTGTGGAGAGGCATTAATACTTCATAGAGAAGTGGGTGGAATTGTCCTTGTGGGCGGTTTCTCTAGGGGGTATTAAGGCCTCGCCCTGTTACACATAACATCTACCATTTATAAATTCTACTTGGTTGGGTACAGGAGGAGAAGGAGTTGCTGAGGAGATTCCCTTACAGTGGGGGAAATTATACACTGTTGGCGACCTTGAAAGAACCTGAGGGTTACGTCGGCTGCGAGTTATAGTAGTGGGGACTCTGTGGAGTGTTTTATAATCCCCACTGTACTGACCGTAACAAAGTTGGCGATTTTGCCAGTATAACAGTCTAGTGAGCTGTAGCAGTTAACCGCAGCCGGGTGATGTACTACGTTTGCAAACCGTAACAGTGGCGACCTCGCCAGGATAAACCAAGTGCTTTATAGTGTGTAGTGTTATTGTGTGGGGTATTATTACTTATATTATTTTATTGTTTGTGAGAACGAGTCCCTGTGAGCACCATGGAGAGAGTTACTGGTCTTTTCACCCCAGCAGTGGAGGGTGAGGATGCAGTGTGAGCCGGCGAGACTCACCACGTGGGTATGATGAGTCGGTGGCCGCGCGTGGGGTCAGTGAGGACGCATTTACTACGTGTCATGATAACGCACGTGGCGGTCCCAGTGAAGGTGATGTGGGATATATTAGCCCTGGCAGAAGTATCGGAAGCAGGGAAGGCTCCCGACGATCTAGTCCAGCAAGCAGTATTGCTGATAGTGTCCAGTCAGCTGCCAGACTGGAGGAACTGCGATTGAAGCTGGAAATGAGGAAAATGGAGATAGAAGCAGTAGAGAAGCGAGAGTTAAAAAGACTAGCTGCTGAGAGAGGGCTGGAAGAAAGACGAGCTTCAGAGCTAGCAGCAGAGCAAGAGGCTAGAGAGGCGGAAGAGAGGGCTAGAGAAGCGGAAGAGAGACGAGAGTCAAACAGACTAGCAGCAGAGCAAGAGGCTAGAGAGGCGGAAGAAAGACGAGAACTTCAGACTAGCAGCAGAGAAGGAGACTAGAAAGATGGAGATGATGAGATTGGAGATGGAGAGAGAAAGGGCAGATAAAGATAGAGAGTTGGAGTGGGAGAGAACTCGCCATGCAGTAAGTACGCCTGGAGTTGTTGGTAGTGTAGGAGGAGGAGAACAGAGTGTAGAGCGTACTTTAGTTCAAAGTCTCCAGCTAGTCCCCGAATTTGATGAGTCTAAGGTGGCTGAATGGTTTGTCCGCTTCGAGAGGAAAGCCAAGGAGTTTGCTTGGTCTCGAGAGAGATGGGTAGGCTTGGTCGCGAATAAACTCAAGGGAAAAGCCTTGGAAGTTTATGATAAAATGTCAGCTGATGATCTGGATGATTATGAGGAGTTTAAGGCTGACATTTTGCGGGCATATGAGCTGCGACCAGAAGCCTATCGCTTGCAATTCAGAGGAAAGAGGAAGCGAGCAAGTGACTCCTACCTCGAGTGTGCTCGTTCACTGGAGCAAGTGTTTGAGAGATGGGTTGCTAGCGAGGGTGTTGACTCTCTCGAGGCTTTAAAGGAGTTAGTAGTTATGGAGCAGTTCATCGACATTGCTGATAAGGAGCTGGTACCTCTGTTGAGGGAGAAGAGGTTTAGGACCTTGAAGGAGGCTGCTACATGGGCTGATGATTATGTGTTGGCCCACCGTCCTGTGCAGCAGCCTGGGAGTTGGAGTCGTAAGGAAGGTGGTCCTAAGGGAGGCCCAGGGAGTGGTGGCAATTCTTCCTCGGGCTCTCCAGGCCACTTTAGGCGATATACTGGATTCGGCAGTAAAATGGGTTTTGGAAAGCCCCAGGCCCCCACCCCTCCTTTTTCTGCGAAGGACGGGACGGCGGGGAAGGCGGCCCCTAGAACGCCCAAGTATGATTCCCAGCCTACGTGCTATCACTGCCGAGGGAAAGGGCATTTTAAGTTCAATTGCCCAAAATTAGTAACAGCTGAAACTCCAAAGTCCTCGCAGAAACCAGTTGCCTTGTTGGTGTGGCCAGATAAAGTTTGTGGTGATGAGTTGACTGCTCCTTCAGGCTTTAGAAGTGAGAAGGCACGGCGTGTGCCTGAGTTGTGTTTGGAGGAGAGAGAGCAGGTTGGCCCACCTGTCCCTCCCCCTGTTGCCTCGCCCGCTGTTGTTAAGGATAGTGAGCTTGACTGGTGCCGTCCTTTCCTGTGTGGAGGCACTGTTGAGATTGATGGCACAAAGTATCCCATCACTGTACTGCGTGATACGGGAGCACAGCAGTCAGTGTGCCGAAATGTCACTGGGAAGAAGGTGACATCTAGCAAGGCAGTGTTGTGTCGTGGACTTAACACTGTGGAGGAGTTCGTGACGGCTGAGGTGACGCTGTCATGTCCTCTTGTCACTGCTACGGCGCAGGTAGCAGTGGCAGACGAACTGCCAGTCGCAGGAGTGGACTTCCTGCTTGGGAATGATTTGGCTGGTGGTCGTGTATGGATCCCAACCTCTGATGAGGATGAGGTTGCTGAAGAGTCTGGGCCAGTGGTGCAAGACTCTGTAAATGTTGTTACCCGCTCTCAGGCCCGCTGGGCTGAGAGAGAGCCTGTTACTACCCAGGAGGTTGCTAGCAGCCCGATGGGATTGACTCCAGATGGGAGTAACAGTGCTGATGTGGTGGAGCCAGTGTTGGGCTCACCATTGAGTTCTGGTGTAGAGGCTGACGGTGACGGCGTAGAGTCACTTGTTAATGCACCGGACTCGGCTTTGGGAGTTGTTGCTGAGAGTGAGGACGGAGTGTTGGGTGTAGCTGAGTTGTTTGATGGTTATCCTCACTCTGCAGAGCACTCCGGAGGGAGCACTCGTGCTGAGTCGCTTCCTGGTGTGGAGGCTGAGGGCTCTGATGTTCAGCACAGGCCCCAGCATGATAAGTCAGGCAGTTTGTTGGAAGTTGGCGCCCAGGGTGGGAGACTTCCAGTTCTGCGGGGGTTGGAGTTTCTCCCCTGTAGAGCATCGTGGAGGCAGGGAGCGAGCTGTTCCCTTGCCTGGTGACTGCCTGGCTGGTGGTGATGATCCTTCTGAGGACTCACCGGATCACATGGCAGGAGCGGAGCAGCCTGGGCCAGCTCTCCGTCCTCGATGCCGTGTGGGACGTAGGGTTGCAGCGTTGCCTCAACCCCATGACCCTATAGTCCCCCTTTCTCTTACCCAGCTAGAGCCTGCAGAGCTCATTCGTAGGCAGCAGGAGGACCCGGCGTTGGCCTCCTTCTTTGCTCAGTGGGTGAGGGAAGTGAGGAGTTGGAGGGCAGGGAGGAGTTTGTTTTGCATCAAGGGTGTTGTGTCGTAGATGGCAGGAGAGTGACGGTGGTGAGTTATTGCAAGTAGTTGTGCCGCAGAAGCTGCGTGAGGCACTTGTGCTGTTGGCACATGAGGGGCCCATGGCTGGACACCTGGGCATCCGAAAGACCGTCGCTCGCCTGCGTCGCAATTTTGGTGGCCCAGCATGTCTGGAGAAGTAGCCACGATTCTTAAGTGCTGCCACACTTGTCAAGTGGTGGGCAAGCCTAATCAGACACCCCCTGTGGCGCCACTCCACCCTATCCCTGCTGTTGATCCTCCCTTCACGAGGGTTTTGATTGATATAGTAGGTCCTCTGCCTACTACCAGGGCTGGTCACAAGTATTTGTTGACCATAATGGATGTTACCACGCGGTACCCTGAAGCAATTCCCCTGAGAAGCACTCACTCTAAGGTGGTGCTGAAGGCTTTGTTAACCTTCTTTACACACTTTGGATTGCCAGCAGAGCTGCAGTCCGATCAGGGGACCAACTTTACTTCAAAGTTGTTTAAGGATACGATGACTGCGTGGGGGATCAAGCATATTGTGTCCAGTGCTTATCATCCACAGTCTCAGGGAGCCCTGGAGAGACATCATCAAACTCTCAAAACCATGCTCAAGAGTTTCTGCATGGAGAGAGAGAAGGATTGGGACGAGGGTGTCCCCTTTGTCTTATTTGCGGTGAGAGAAGCGCCCACTGAGTCCTTGGGTTTCTCACCCAATCAGTTAGTGTTTGGACACCGAGTGCGTGGACCGCTCGACGTAGTTCGGGAGGCTTGGTGTCAGCCGTCGCCTGAGCGCCCTGTCTCACTGCTTAAGAGCATTATGAACAATCGAAAGAGACTAGCCAAGGCATTAGAGGTGGCGCAGGCCCACCTGTGTAAGGCCCAGCAGAGTATGAAGGGGTATTATGACCGAAGGGCCGAGTATCGGAGTTTTGCCCCTGGAGATGAAGTGCTTGTGCTGTTACCACTTCAGGGCCAGCCGCTTGCTGCCTGCTATAGTGGCCCCTATATTATAGAGAAGAAGGTAGGTGACCTCGACTACCTAGTGGTCACTCCTGACCGGCGCAAGAGGGCTCAGCTGTGTCACGTTGTGTTCCGTTGTGCGGCCAAACCCCCTCTTTTTGTTTCCACCATTTTGTGCGCCGGTGAGCTTCACATTAGTGTTAGGGAGATTCGTGTTCTCTTGTTACTCGCTAGTCATTGGTCTGGGAGTTGTGCCCTCCTGTTGAGTAGCTGGCTTGCTACTCGGTAGACCGTGACTGTTAGAGCAATGGGCTTGTTGCTCTAGGAGAGGTGTAGTAAGTTTGGCTACATTTCTCGTGCGTCCGTCCTGTATTGTGGCGGCAACGCGGAGGAGAGACACGATTTGTCTCGTCCTGTTTGTTTCGTTGGTGGCCGTGGTCACCAGTGTATTTGGTGGGCGACTGTGTGCCCCCACCATCTGTTGTGTAGTTTCAGTAGTATACTTGTGAACGGCGAGGGAAGACTAGAACGCAAAACACTGCACGCAAAGGCGCGACACCGCACGCACTGTCACAGCACTGCACACACAACACTAGGCACTGCACGCACTGTTTCAAGAGACACTGAAGCTCCGTAAAACCCAGGGAAGGGCGTGAAGAGGCAGAGGCAGACCAAGACGGAGGAATGCGACCGCCGCGCTGGCGCCCGAGCTGAACAGGTGCAGGCTCACAATGACCAGCACGCCAGGCCCCTCCCCAAGCTGTGCATTGGAGCCACAGTCCGCATCCAGGACACTGTGTCTCTCCGCTGGGATAAGATCGGTGTGGTCATGGGCTTCAGCAGGAACAGAAAATATGATGTTCGTCTCCCCAAGGGACGTGTCTGGCGTCGCAACCGCCGTCTCCTACGCCCAGTTCCGCCCCATGGTGATAATCCTCCCCACCATATCTCTTTGGTCTCCTTGGTCAGACGAGAAAAGTCCGTCTGCTTTATTTGCTTCCCCAGTTGCCCCACGTCGTTCCCAGCGGCTCATGGAAAAGAGTTACGCTCGAGACAGTGCTACTAACGTGAAGGGGGAAGGAGGTGTGGGTATGTAATGTAATGTATCATATGTATTCCCTGTACCTTTGATTATCTTACGCCTGGCAATATATATATATATATATATATATATATATATATATATATATATATATATATATATATATATATATATATATATATATATATATATATATATATATATATATATATATATATATATATATATATATATATATATATATATATATATATATATATATATATATATATATATGTGTGTGTGTGTGTGTGTAACCTATATGTCTGTATGGGTGGTTGTATGTAAATGCGTATGTGTAGCTATATATGTATATTAGCAATGTCTAACTTTTGGCATGTACAGTATATATATATATATATATATATATATATATATATATATATATATATATATATATATATATATATATATATATATATATATATATATATATATATATATATATATATATATATATATATATATATATATATATATATATATATATATATATATATATATATATATATATATATATATATATATATATATATATATATATATATATATATATATATATATATATATATATATATATATATATATATATATATATATGTGTGTGTGTGTGTGCGTAACCTATATGTCTGTATGGGTGGTTGTATGTAAATGCGTATGTGTAGCTATATATGTATATTAGCAATGTCTAACTTTTGGCATGTACAGTATATATATATATATATATATATATATATATATATATATATATATATATATATATATATATATATATATATATTATTTATTTATTTATATATATATATATATATATATATATATATATATATATATATATATATATATATATATATATATATATATATATATGTGTGTGTGTGTGTGTGTGTGTGTGTGTGTGTGTGTGTGTGTGTGTGTGTGTGTGTATTTTTTATATTATTATTATTATTATTATTATTATTATTATTATTATTATTATTATTATTATTATCATTATTATTATTATATTTATCATAATTTTTTTAATATTATTACAATTATTATTATTTACCTATAGGGGTCGGGCCAGCTCGCAGTGAGGTTCGTTACAGTCTCATAAGTTGGGTAGGAATCCGCCACAATGTTGAACCTGCACAAAAACACAGTTCATTCATAGTTTACATAACATTTTATTTTTATTTTTTTTTGCACGTATTCAGTCTTTACTTAAGATATCACTATTACGTTTTGAGTTTACGTTAAGCACGGTTCAGTTACGTTATAGATAAATATTTTATCCCTGCTCAGTTAATTGACACTGTTTTTTTTATTTGAAATTAGCATTAATGTAAAGTTAAACTGTATAAACATGTATTATAGATTTTTAGAGGGATCCCTCAAAAGTAGAACCACAGGTACTACTTAAATCAGATATCTTAAAACCAATATCTTTTAATGCAGTTCAAGGAAAAGGCAAAAAAGAAAAAAAATAGAGAAAGAGATTAAAAGTTATTATATTAGACAATTTTTATATCAGTTATGCATATGGGAGAGACGGCGAAAGAAAGAGAGAAAGGTAAGAATGATAGAGAGTACTGGTTAACTTTTTCATTACAGAGTTGGGCATAATATGAGTAAGAGAGAGAAAGATTTGTGCAGCGTGTCCGCTGGAGGAGATACAAGCAGTTAGCAAGATCAGAAGAGCTGAGAAAGACGCTGAAGGCAGTAAGTCAGAGGAGGAGAGTTGATAAAAGAAAACCCTTTTGATTCCTTCCTATCTAATATAACTGCGTGAGTGGAACCCTCTTAAACATGTGAGGAGTATAGTATCCCATTCATGGATGAGATTCTTCTACTCTACAGGGTTACAAGTTGTGAGTGAGACTTTGACTTCATAGAACCTGTTTTAGCACGAAATGAGACGTGAAATTTCCAATATAGGTTACGAATAAAAGACAGGCCGAGGATATTCAGTATAGAAGAGGGGGACAATTGAGTGTCATTGAAGAAAAGTGAATAATTATCTGAAAAGTTGTGTCTAGTTAAAAAAAATAGAAGAATTTTGTTTTTGAGGCATTAAACACGACTAGGTTTTCTTTTTCTCGAAATATCTGAAATCTGTTGATTTCCTGTAAGGTTCGTCATCTTTGAAAAGACGTGGAAAGATGTAGGGTGGTACGAGTGAATAGGGCAAAAAGTTTATTTAAAAAAAAAATTAAATGAATAATATGAAGAGAGCGGATGATAGGACAAAACCCTAAGGAACACCATTTTTAATAGATTTAGGAGAAGAACAATGAAAGTCTACCACAGCAGCAATGGAATGCTCGGAGAGGGAAGTTGAGATGAAGTTGTAGAGAGAAGGATAGCACGCTTAGGAGGGTAGTTTTGAGACTTTATCAAAAGCTTTTGATATCTCTAACGCTACATTAAATGTTTCATCGAAATCTCTTAAAAAAAATATGATGAAGACTCAGTAAAGAAAACCAGAGCATTATTAGTGGAGTGGCCTTGACGAACGCCGTACTGGCGATCAGATATAAGATTGTTAAATGACAGATGTTTAGGAAGCTTCATATTGATGATCGATTTAAAAACTTTAGACAGGCAAGATATTAAAGCCAGTAGTATGGGGGGATTAGAGCGTTCATCATTTTTAGGAACAGGTTTAATGTAGGCAAACTTCTAGCAGGAAGGAAAGTCTATACGAGGTATCTCATCAGATCCATAAGCCTTCCGAAGGGTTTACGCAAGCGAGGACATGAGAAGCATCATTACGAAGAATTTTGATTTATAGCAGGGAATAGTCAGAAGAAGGAGGAGAAGGAGGAACAAACCCAATATCATCTAAGACAGAGTTATTAGCAAGGGTTTGATATGAAAGTTCAGCTTAAGTGATATAGGTTATGGCCGTGGTACCGTCTGGATTTCAGGATGAAATAAAGGAGGGAAAGTTCAAGAATTATAGCCATTGCTGATGTTTTTAGCTAGATGCCAGAGGTCTCGAGAGGAGTTGGTGTTTTTATTTAAGATTTTGACATTCTTTATTTATGAAGGAGTGTTTGGCGAGTTGAAGAACAGACATGACATGAAGTATAAATTCTATGAGATTCAGGGAGGCGGTGGCATAGTGGATAAGATGCTGAGCGTGGGATCGGGCAGACGTCCACGCGTAGGTTCGAATCCCACCACGTACAGCCTTAAAACACTTTGCCATTTGTTGAGTGGTTTAAAGTTATCTACATATCACCATGATACCCAGGTTCTAGGTGGTTACACTCAAGATGAGCTTGGGCGGTGATATGGGTCCTAATATGGGTATCACTATAAATAAAATTGCCTGCGCCACTAATGGGCGGAAGCTGAACAGCGCTTCCCATACACTCTTCAAGTGTGCCTACAGGCGCTATAGGCCTTACCGTAAAAAAAAAAAAGCAAGTAACTTTTGCGGACAACCTCTCTATCATGTAAAGCTCGAATACAGGCTGAGTCAAACGAAAGTTTAGAAGGTTTAGATTGAAAAAAAAAAAAAAAAGTGAGGAATGTACTCCTCCGTGTCCGTCACCATTACCTTTGTTACACGTTCAGCACAGAGATGGGTCTCTAACAGATAAACAGTAATCATTCTATGGAAAATCAGCATAATACATTCTCAGGTACCTCCAACAAGCAGAGGCAAGACGACAGAGGCACCTCCGCCTTGGGGGATCCTGAGGAGAGACCGGAAAAATAGGACAAGATATGAAGTTGTGATTGGAGGACCGCAACGGAGAAGGTAAACAGAAGGATTAGAAGTAAGGAAAAAAATAAGAATGTTGAGCGTATCTCCAAGCCGGTCAGGAGTACGAGCAGGGTGTTGCACCACTTACTGTAGGTCATGGAGGATAACAAAGTTCAAGACTAATTTGCTATGATGGTCAATGAAGAGAGAGAAAAGCCAAACCTGGTGGTGAACACTTGCAAGTTTTGTAGTTTTGTGTGTAAGGGGAGAGTTTTGTTTAGAGAGCAGGGCTATGACAGTCCCCCTGAGTTGTGAGACACAAAAGGAAACATTCAGCGAATTCACAAGAAGCTTTGATAACAAGTTCGAAGCAGCCTATGAACTGATCCAGACCAGTACTGGGCAGACCTGGACCGGCGCAGATCAGAATTTATCGAACCCGCTGGGAGCAAATTATCGGTTCGGTATATGTCTAATATCTCCTGCTACTAACATTTAGCGTTACATTATGTAACACAGTATATAATCTTACGTGGGTGAGTGGTGAACAGGGGATCGGGTAGACTTCCACGCGTAAGTTGGAATTTCACTAACTAGTACGGCCTTCAAATAATTTATTTATCGATGAATATTTATCGAGTGGTTTTAAGTTATCTATATGTCACTATAATACCCAGGAACTAAGTGGTTACACCAAAGAGGCGCTTGGGTAGTGATATGAGCCCTAATATGGGTACCTCTAAAAATAAAAGTGCCTGGGCCACTAATGGGTGGAAGCTTAACGGAGCTTCAAATGTTCCTCAAGATGCCTACAGGCGCTATAGGCCAGGATATAAAAGATAAAAAATATATCGATACTTACGTCAGAGTTTCGGAAGTGAGAGAAGCTGCAGACTTCAAAAGAACAGAGATTTGGCGAAGCTCTCTTTGGAAACCATTTCGAGGATCTTGACTGTCATTCGTATCTGAGAGAGGAAGGTTGACCGTCGTTTGAGTTACTTCATTCCCTATTTTGAAATACGGTACAAGTGACAGACTGGAAAGATATCACTTCCTTCATCAAGAGAAATAACCATATGAATCCAGCTGACCGTCTCTGTATCCTTGGAAAATTCAGAATACAAGTCAAATTTTAAGACTCCCTATATATATATATACACACACACACACACACACAGAAATGAAATGCACAAAGAAACACATTCCTAAGCAAACACACACACACACACACACACACACACACACACACACACACACACACACACACACACACACACACACACACACACACACACACACACACAGAAAGGCACAAAGAATCACATTCATAAGCAACACACACACACACACACACACACACACACACACACACACACACACACACACACACACACACACACACACACACACAGAAAGGCACAAAGAATCACATTCATAAGCAAATACACACACACACACACACACACACACACACACACACACACACACACACACACACACACACACACACACACACACACAGAAACGCACAAAGAAACACATTCATACACACACACACACACACACACACACACAGAAACGCACAAAGAAACACATTCCTAAGCATATACACACACACACACACACACACGCACACACACACACACACACACACACACACACACACACACACACACACACACACACACACACACACACACACACACACACACACACACACACACACACACACACTCACGGAAGTTGATAGAAAAGTACTCAACATACTAGAAGTAATATTCCAAATTTAGTTTGTCCAACATTTAGAATTCTTAGAGTTATTTAGAAATTGTGTTATCTGATCATTTTTTTTTTTTTTAAGAATATTTAATAGCTTAATTCTAGGTACAAAAAAAAAATTCAAAGATGGATCCCTTCTTCCAGTCAGGGGAAATGGTACCTGAATGCCTTACAGCAGTTAAGAGAGCAAGCACCCCACGGGTCATTGCATCATTCCCCGCTTTGAGGAGAGCATGGGGTTTGGCTCAGTGAGAATATTCACTTTTTGTGATTATTCGTTCATTTGGTCCACAGCACGGGGCCGCCGTGGAACAGTGGAACCATGCGTGCTTTGGGGTCCGAAGGGTCACCAAGCGAACAGGTATGAATCCTGTCCACGGTCCGAGTGTAGGCTGGGCTTCCTCACTCAGGGCGTGAAGACTGCCTGGTGCCGCTCACCGTGCAGCACCTGCTGGTGGAGTGCCCTAGTTTGATCGAGTTACGACACCGCTACCTCTACCAGTGTCGCGGTAGAGATGGCGGTGTCTATTATCTCTCAAAGATCCTTGGACCAGAGTGCCTGACCCAAGGCCATGAAGCTTTTAATTTTTGGGGAGAAGCTGGTCTTCTCCCAAATTTGTGAATATTATTTTATTTCATTATATGCATTTTTGTTTTATTCAGTTTTATTGTATTTTTAGCTTTTTAGCTATTGTGTTTGTTTTAACTGCTTTTAGTTGTTTTTATCAACAATTTGTAGAGGCGCCAAATGACCTATGCTGTTGCGGCGCCTAACATTAAATCCATCCATCCATCCTCACTCAGGGCAACGGTTTCCTAGTGAGTGAGTGGGCTTTAAAATAGTGGGTACCAGAAAAAAAGTATTTCCTTTAGCCCATAAACTCCCATGAAAAGCCCACATGGTATAAAAAAAAAAGATTATCTTTCTGTGATGTTCATTTCGCAAGATTAAATGTCATTTCTCCCAGGAAGACATTTTTAAATGCACCGCACTCTTGCGTCATCGTCTGAGTCACGCGGAAAAAAAATCACGTATCATACATTGCTTATTTCAACGTATAAGATTTTGTATGCATCTTTTCACCCCTTTTTATTAAATCTTTATAATATGATTTGGCATACTGCCATAGCCCATCTTCATGAACAGTGGCAGTACTTCTCCCATTTCCGAAGCCTGGGAAAGATAATCTTCAGGTTACGAACTACCGTCCTATATCTTTGACATCATGCATTTGTAAAGTGTTAGAAAAGATGGTTAATGTAACATGTGGTACTTGGAGAGGGGGAACTACTTGTCATCGGTATAGTATGGTTTCCGAAAGATGAGATCTACTACTGGAGTCCTCTATTTGTGAGGCTTTTACTAATGACCACCACAGGTAACCGTATTTCTTAACCTGGAGAAGGCCTACGACACACCTTGATGCCATGGTATTTTACGTTCCCTGTTTGATTTTGGCCTCCGTGGCCACCTTTCTATTTTTATTCAGCAGTTTTTATCCAAAAGTCTTTTACGGGTTCAAGTGGGGAGTGTTCTGGCTGAGGCTACTGCTCTAAATGATGACGTCCCACAGGGAAGTATTCTTAGTGTTACACTAATCGCAGTCGCCATAAATGGTATTGTAGATACTCTCCCAGATGGTGTTCACCGCTCCTTATATGTGGAGAGGGGACTCTTATAATGTCCCCTTCTCTGCCTCCGAGTTGCGGACTGCTTTGTCCCAGTGTCGTGACACTTCTGGCCCAGATGATATCCCTTACGCCTTCTTGCGGCACATATTTGACAGTGCTCTTAACTTTTTTATTAAATCTTTATAATATGATTTGGCATACCGGTGACTTTCCAACTTCTTGGGCTGTGGCAGTGGTTCTCCCATTTCCAAAGCCTGGGAAAGATAATCTTCAGGCTACGAACTATCATCCTATATCGTTAACGTATGCATTTGTAAAGTATTAAAAATTATGGTTAATTTAAGACTTACGTGGTACTTGGAGAGGGGGAAGTACCTGTCATCGGTACAGTACGGCTTCCGAGAGATGAGGTCTACTACTGATGCTCTTTTATCCCTAGTGTCTTCTATTTGTGAGGCCTTCGCTAATCACCACCATCAAGTAACAGTTTTTTTTACTTGAAGAAGGCCTATGACACGGCTTGGTGCTATGGCATTTTACAGTCTTTGTTTAATTTTGGCCTTCGTGGCCGCCTTCCTATTTTTATTCAGCAGGTTTTGTCCAGACGTTTTTTACGGGTTCGAGTTGGGAGTGTTCTCTCCGAGGCTACTGCTCTAAATGATGGTGTCCCACAGGGAAGTATTCTTAGTGTTACACTATTCGCAGTCGCCATTAATGGTGTGATAGATAATCTTCCAGATGGCATTCACAGCTCCTTATATGTTGATGATTTACATAATTCTTTTGCTGCTTCTAGGATGTCACTAATTGAGCGCAAGCTCCAACTGGCGATCAATAGGGTGTCCAGTTGGGCCAACATGAACTGTATTCGATTCTCCACCTTTAATACCGTAGTCATGCATTTTATCGCAATCGTGGTGTCCATCCGGACCCTGATTTATACCTTGCCAATAGACGCCTCTCATGCGTGGAGGCGACTCGATATCTTGGCCTATTGTTTGACAACCATCTTACTTGGGTTCCCCTTTTCCGTTCTCTTAAAGCGTCTTGCAGGAAGGCACTATCCCTTCTACGGGTTTTAAGTCACACCTCTTGGGGTGCAGACAGGGACATGTTGCTGCTGCTTCACCGTACACTTATACTTCCCAAACTGGAATACGGCTGTGAGATCTACTCATCCGCAACTGATGCACGACTACGGACGCTTGACCCCGTGCATGATGCTGGGGTCCATTTGGCTACAGGTCATTTCGGACATCTCCAATACCTAGCCTTCTAGTGGTTGCTGGTTTCTGGCCGCTCGACCTCCAGCCCCAGTCTTCGATGCTCCGGTGTTGGTTTCGCACCAACCGTCTTCCCGATTCTGTCCTTTGTCTGTTAATATTGCGGGATTCGCGTTCGCAGGCGTAAGTCACTCGACCGAGTCTACCTAAACCTTTTGGCCTTCGAGTTGCAAATCTTATGGTGGACTTATGTATTGAGCCCACTGCTGTACTCTCTTTCCGGCTCCCACGAGTTGGTTATTGGCAGTTTCCTGTTGTGTCATTATGCCCTCCTACCATTAATGGCAAAAAGGATTTTCCACCAGCTCTGTCCCACTCACGGTTTTTAGAACACTTTTTTTTTTTTACTCATTCTGATGATATTCCCGTTTTTACTGATGGTTCCAAATCCGACGCAGGCGTTGGGTTTAGTGTGGTTTCCCTCTTTTTATCGGTCTGGCAGTCTTCCTTCAGTGGCATCCGTTTTTACCGCGGAGCTGTCTGCCATAGTCTTAGCTTTGCAGATAATTTTTACTTTCCCGGTTTCATCTTTTACAATTTTTAGTGACTGTCGAAGTGCTCTTACTGCTCTGTGTTCTTTTATTTCCCTTCACCCACTGGTTTTATCAGCCGTGGAGGGGTTCTACCTACTTATCAGAAGAGGATATCGTGTTGGGTTCTGTTGGGTCCCTGGTCACGTAGGTGTTCTAAGGAAATAACAAGCAGATCGCCTCGCTAAAGAGGCAGCAAGTCGCGCTCTATCTCTTGCCCCTGTTCCGTTTCGAAATGTATTTCACTCTATTCGTGTGGCGGTTGCAGCATTATGGCAGAGGAGATGGCTAACGGGGGTCGCAACCTCGAAAATGGGAGAGATCACTACTTCCACTATCCCTCAGTGGACATACTCCCATTTCCGGGATCGCCGTGCACAGACTTTATAGGCGCGACTACGCATAGGTCACACGTACCTTAAACAAAGGTACCTGTTGACCAGGAACCCTCACCCTTACTGTGAAGACTGCCTGGTGCCACTCACCGTGCGGCACCTGCTGATGGAGTGCCCTAGTTTGATCGAGTTACGACATCGCTACCTCTACCGGTGTCGCGGTAGAGATAGCGGTGTCTATTATCTCTCAAAGGTCTTTTGACCAGAGTGCCTGGCTCAAGGCCATGACGTTTTAATTTTTTTGGGAGAAGCTGGTCTTCTCCCAGATTTGTGAGTATTATTTTATTTCATTATATGTATTTTTGTTTTATTTATATTTATTGTATTTTTAGTTATTTAGTTACTGTATTGGTTTTGCTGCTTTTATTTGTTTTTATCAACAATTTTTTCTTTTTACTTTATTGTAAAGAATGTATCTGATTGATTGGAACCTCCATCTGGCGAGTTTTCGTTTCTCCACCTCGAAGACCGTAGTTATACATTTTTTCGTAACCGTGGCGATCCTGATTTATATTTAGCCAATAGGCGCCTCTCATGTGTGGAGGTGACTCGATATCTTGGCCTTTTGTTTAACAACCGTCTCACTTGGGTTCCTCATTTCCGTTCTCTTAAGGCGTCCTGGAGGACGGCACTATCCCTTCTTCAGGTTTTACGTCACACCTCTTGGGGTGTGGACAGGACACACTGCTGCTTCTTCACAGAACACTTATCCTTCCCAAGTTAGAAAACGTTTGTGAGATCCACTTATCTGCAACGGATGCACGGCTACGCGTGCTTGACTCTGTGCATCATGTTGGGGTCCGCTTGGTTACTGGTGCATTTCGGACATCTCCAATTCCTAGCCTACTAGTGGATGCTGGTTTCTGGCCGCTTGACCTCCGGCGCCAGTCTTCAATGCTTCGGTGTTGGTTTCGCACCCACCGTCTTCCTCATTTTGTCCCCTGTCTGTCAATATTGCGGGACTCGCGCTCGCAGGCGTATGTCATTCGACCGAGTCTCCCTAAACCTTTTGGCCTTAGAGTTGCAAATCTCATGGTGGAGTTATCTATCGACCCCACTCCTGTCTACTCTTTCCGGCTCCTACGAGTCGGTTATTGGCAGCTTCCTGTTATCTCATTATGCCCTTTTGCCAAGGATGGCAAGAAGGATTTCCCACCAGCTCTGTCCCACATACGGTTTTTAAAACACTTTTCTATCCATTTTGATGGCACATCCCTGTTTTTAATGATGGTTGCAAGTCCGATACAGGTGTTGGTTTTAGTCTTGTTTTCCCTGTTTCTACCGGACAGGTAGCCTTCCTTCAGTGGCATCTGTTTTTACTGCAGAGTTGTCTGCCATAGTGTTTGCTTTACAAATAATTTTTACCCTCCCGCTTTCGTCTTTTACAATTTTTAGTGATTCTCGGAGTGCTCCTGCTGCTCTCTCCTCCTCTATTATTTTCCCCAACCCATTGGTTTTATCAGCTTTGGAGTGGCTTTATCTGCTTAAAAACAGAGTATATTGTGTTGGGTTCTGCTGGGTCCATGCTCATGTTGGTGTTCCTGGGAATGAGCAGGCAGATCGCCTTGCCAAAGAGGCATCAAATCGCAGAAGAGGTGGCAAACGGGGGTTCCCACCTCGAAAATGGGAGAGATCACGAGTTCCGTTTTCCATGACTGGACATACACAAACGTCCGTAACCGCCGCACACATATTTTATTAACGCGGCTACGTATCGGTCACACACATATTACACAGGGATTTCTCCTGACAGGGGACCCTCAACCATACTGCGATGACTGCTTGGTGCCGCTCACCGTGCGGCACCTGTTGATTGCCCTTGTTTGATGAACTTATGACACCGCTACTTTTACCGGTGTCGCGGTAGAGATAGCGGGATAGCGGTGTCTACTATCTCTCAGAGGTTTTTGGACTAGCGTGCCTGGCCCAAAGCCATGACGGTTTTTGGTTTTTGGAGAAAGCTGGTCTTCTCCCCAAACTGTGAAGTTTATTCTATTTTGTTATATGTATTTTAATGTTTTATTTAATTTTATTGTATTTTTTTTAGTATTTAAGCTATTCTATTTAACTGCTTTTAGTTAGTTTTTTTTTTTACTATTTTGTCCAATTTATATTAATGTAGCGGCGCCAAATGACCTTGGATGTTGCGGTGCTTGACATAAAGATCCAATGCAATGTAATCACTGATTCTTCAGTCTTCTCCCGCATCGACCTCATCAAGGCCTTCTACCAGATTCCTGTGCACCCGGACGACGTACTGAAGACGGCTCTCATCACACCCTTTGGTCTGTTTGAATACGTTAGAATACCGTTTGGGTTACGCAACTCAGCCCAGACATTTCAGCACTTCATCGATGAAGTACTCCATGGCTTGCTTTTCTGCTTCGCCTACATAGATGTCGTACTCATCGCGAGCCCAGACACAACTTCACACCACCAACATCTCCAGCAAGTTTTCACACGCTTGCGCGACTATGGCGTCCAGATCAACGCAAACAAGGCTGAGTTTGGTGTCTCCTCACTCACCTTTCTCGGGCACACCGTCTCTTCAGCAAGCATCACTCCACTCTCCTCGAAGTGTGACAGCAGTTTCCGAAGCCGACTAACCAGTGCCAGCTCAAGCAGTTCCTGGGCATGGTTAATTATTACCACCGCTTCATCCCGCACTGCTCGCTCCTGCTAGCAGCCTCTACACGCCATGATCAAGCCCACCAAGCGTGGCCAGTCTGTCTCTCTCACTTGGACTACCGACACTACCGCTGCGTTCCTCGCAGCAAAACAGGCTCTCGCCAACGCAGCCACGCTGTCCTTTCCCACTACGGATGCAGAAATCTCCCTCGCCTGCGACGCGAGCGATACTGGTTCAGGCGCGGTTCTCCAACAGCTCGTGAACGGTACATGGAAGCCCATCGCATTCTCTTCAGAGAAGTTAAATTCGGCTGAATGTAACTACAGTGCCTACGACGGCGAACTTCTCACCATCTACAACGGTTCCAGTACTTCCTTGAGGGCCGTCGCTTCCACATATACACCGACCACAAGCCTGTCACCACTGTGTTCCTGAGGAACAAGGCTTCCTGCTCTCTACGCCAACTTTGCCACTTAGATTATGTCACCCAGTACACGACCGACATACGCTGCATCAACACGCCCGCAGACTCCTCTCCCGCAGTGTTGCCGCCCTCTCCTCCTCCTCTCCCCTTGACTCCGCCGCTGTTCCTGCCGTTCAGCCCGACACTTCCCTGGAAATGGCTCCGTACAATACATGGCAAGTCCGCTTCGCCACCGCCGTTCCGGCGCCTAATTTTAAATCGCCACCCGCTTCGCCACTGTTCCTGCCATCCAGCCCGGCGACGCCGTACTGAAAGAACCTCCGCACAAGACACGGCGAGTCCGTTTCTCCCTACCGCCTCGAAGCTAGGGAAGGGGTATTGTAGTGGATCATCTCAGTTATCCATTCCACCTCATTTCACATGTTCTGTTATGTATAACATACGTTTTCCCGACACTTCTAAGACAAACTATAACAAACTTGTATTCTTTCTTTTATATAATTTTCTCTATATATTACAATTACCACATTCACTCATATACGCTGTACACACTTGCACTTCCTTATATTTCAATAATTTCTACACTGACAATTCACAAGTACACACATGATACAAAAACACCTTGCATATCAATCATATCATTATTCATTTCATACTAAAATATTATATGTAAACCTCAACGTTTTACATCAAAAAAATAATCCGATATGACCATTGTATTAGCGAAGATCACCCTATCCTAGCCAACATTCTAGCCTTGATTCCCCAGTACAGTTTTGGTCGGTCAGTCATAAATGACATAAAATTTTGGTAATTTTATTTCTGTTTCTTTAATATACTCAGTTAAATGTGTTTCCGTCAGAGAGATTATAAGAACATTTTCAGTATGTGCCTTTTTTGTGAGTAATTTTATTTTGCCTCTAAATTTAGTATAGTAAAATGCCAGCTATATTAGGTGTTATCTTATACAGTTTGCAGGTGATGTTATCACCTGTTGCTGCTGGTACCTACCCTTATAGTAGTAGGTGTGTAGGGCCCCACTGACACGGCCCCCCCAGATGGGAACCGCCCTGTCGTGGTGGGGGGGCTTGCGTGCCCCTGTGACCTGGCAAGCTAAGCTAGAGGGAGCTTAAGCCCCTGCTCTACCCTTTTGAGGGAGAGAGGGCTACCCATGCTAGTAAGGTCGCCAGTGAGGGGCCAAACTAAATGGTTCCTACATAGGCTGCCAGTGGACCAGCGGAGCCATCCACTGGAGGGATCGCCCAGTAGGGGCCGTCCTGTGCTGGATGGTTGGGTGTCCAGGCTGGGATGCTCTGCCGTGGACAAACTTTCGTATCATGTGGGACCTTTTTTTTTTTAAACGACTGGTCCGCATATGGACGAGGTACCCCGTCCACGGCAGTCAGCGCTCCCTCCCATTGTAGTCCCAGTAGGTGGTTTCCCTTGCCCCTGGAGCCATTTTTTGTGTTACTGTGTTTTTATGGGAAAACACAAAAAACTGTCAGGTTCTCGTGAGGTGGCTGACCTGGCCGGCGAGACGTCATCTTCAGGTCTGAGTGGGAAGGAGGATTCCCCTCCACAAGAGCCTCCCGCAGCAGTCTCCTGTTCTGGGAGTTCTTCTGAAGGACATATTTCTGCTGCATATGACTCCCTTCTGATGGTAAATGTTAAACCATCATTTTCTTATCACGCCTTGCACTCACTTCTCAAGGTGTATGGCACGGTTCTTCGTATTTGACTTGTTTATGATAAGGATTTTTCATCTAACCGCTGCTATGTGACTTTCCTATCATGTGACGAAGCCCGTCTGGCTTATGAACATGTAGCATCTCTTCCCCTTGCTGGCTCTGGCTTTAAGACAGAATTTCTCCACTCTCGCAATATTTCTGAAAGCGACACGGACTACATCCCAAATCTTTCTGACCACCATTCCGCCAGATCCCGCCTCCACGTTGGTTTGTGGCCTACTACAAAAATGGGCGTAGGAATTTCATACATGCCTCCCGGTACCTGTCAAAAGAGATCGGCACGATTCCTGAGGGAAACCTCAAGAAATACTGTAAGGGGGTGCTAGTGCGAGCGAAAGATATCACGCAGGTAAGGATGTTGCAACATCTACCATGTCCTTTTGACAGCATGTTTGAGACTATAAAGGCACATCCCACCTTTAATTACAGCAAAGCAATTTTGTGTGTACAGTCAGGATCTTTATGAATTCCCTGATGAGGAAATACTAGCAATGTGTCCTAGCTCAGTCCAAAAGGTGACAAAGATGAGGAACTCCTCCAACATGGTCATCGTCACCTTTATTGGTTCCACCCTTCCTGACCGTGTTAATATCGGACCTATTAATCTTAAGGTGAGGTGTTTTGTTTCTCGCCCTCTTCAGTGTTTCTCATGTTATTCGTAAAAGCTCCTGCAAGGAGGCTTTCCGATGTGGTAATTGCTCTGCACTAGACTCATATTCTGTAAAGCATTGCAATGCTGCTGCTTATTGTATTCATTGCCGTGATGCTCACCAAGTACGTTCCAGGCAATGCCCTAGGTATTGCCTGGAACAGGATATTTTCCAGCTCACTAACAGTCAGTTTATTAGCCTTGGTAGTGCCCGAAGCGAACTCCTTTACCGCCAGAAGGATGGTACTGGTGCGACATCCTATGCTTCATTGGCCGCACGCTTTTAAGGTGAGTCTGCCGGTCAAAAGACAACTCTTTCTGCTACCTCCCGCTCTGTTGGGGCGAGTGGTCCTGTTCATTTGGCCAATAGGTTTTCACTTTTGTCCGATGATTAGGTTGAGTCATCTCTAAGAAATGACGAGAATAGTACAGACTTGACCAAAGTCACCCATATAGTAGATGTCCATTTTGCCACCTGTATCTCCTAAGCCATTGAAGGGCCTGACTAAACGGCACCGTGGCTCTGAGGAGTCGATCGATTTAGCTCAGCCTAAACAATTTAAGGTTTCTCCCGGTGTACGTGACCGTAAGTCCTCCAGGGACCGCTCTGCAATGGTAGCTCCAGTTGCTTCTGTCCAGCCTTCTGTGACGCCCTCCGTCTCAGATCGGGCGTCTTGTGATGAGGACGGTCTTAGCATGGAGACGTCCGATGATATTGTCACAGCCGTCCCTCGTGGAACCACTGTATCGGAGAGTGCAGTCCTGCCTGATCTTCGTCCTCTGAGGACCAGTAGAAGTGATGATGGTTCGCATCACCCACCGATAGGCCAAAAGGCTGCAGTCCAACGACCCGGCACATCTCAACTCCCGGTGTCTTCTCGTCATTTGATTATTTCTAGTTAGGTGAGTCAGGATATACCTGTTATCCCAATACAACTTAACTCTCCCCTTCAGGTGGTTGCTGTTAAAGTCTTTATAGGACGACTGTACACCATTTGCAGTTTATATCTCCCTCCTCGGCTTCCTGTCTCCAGGGGTGAGCTTGACGGCCTGGTGCGTCAGCTGACTCCGCCTTTTCTTTTGTTGGGAGATTTTAACGGCCGTCACCCATTGTGGGATGTAGGTGCTAGTAATCCTTGTGGGGTTTTAATCGGTTCTTTTATTGAGGATAAGGGATCGGAGGTTTTAAATTCTGGGGATGTCACATATTTCCACAGGGACTTTTATCGCAATCGATCTTTCTCTGTGTACATCTAATTCTTTCCTTGATTTTAATTGGTGAGTCCTAGCAGATTTACACGGTAGTGACCACTTTCCGATTTTATTACAATCTCTAAACACTGAACCACAGTCCCGGCCACCACGCTGGGTTTTAGACAAGGCAGATTGGCCTCGATTCGCAGACCTTAGCTCTTTTATCCGTCCGTTGGCTGACTTTTCTACTTGTGCTGAGGCTGTTGATTGTTTTACCGATTTTTTAAATTTCAGTAGCGCTTCAGACAATCCCTAGGACGTCAGGTCGCTTTACTAAGCGTCCCGTTCCTTGGTGGAACGCAGCATGCACTAAAGCTGTGCAAGAGAAACGGGCGGCTTTCTCTCGTCCCCGGCGTCATCGTGGGTATCCGCAGTGCCTGGAAGCTTTTCGGCGCTGCCGAGCTCGGGCCAGCTGCGTTTTGAAAGAGGCACAAAGAGCCTCTTGGAAAGCCTATGTCTCTTCCATAAACGTTCGCACCCCTCTTACGGATGTCTTCAACAAAGTCCGCCGAATTGCTGGGAAGTATTCTGCTCCTTCCCCACCAGTTTTGTTGTCTGCTGGGTGGACGGTGGCAGACCCTACGAATGTCGCCGACTTCTTCGCGGAGCACTTTGCAAGTGTTTCTCAGAGGCATCTTGCAGCCCCGGGCGCACGTCACCGCCAGAGAATGGAATCTCTCGGCATAAATTTTTCTTCTACTGGAGGTGAGTCTTATAATGTCCCCTTCTCTGCCTCCGAGTTGCGGACTGCTTTGTCCCAGTGTCACGACTCTTCTCCTGGGCCAGATGATATTCCTTATGCCTTCTTGCGCCACATGTCTGACAGTGCTTTTAACTTTTTATTAAATCTATATAATATGATTTGGCATACCGGTGAATTTCCATCTTATTGGGCTGTCGCAGTATTTCTCCCATTTCGGAAGCCTGGGAAAGATAATCTGCAGGCTACGAACTACCGTCCTATATCTTTGAAATCCTGTATTTGTAAAGTGTTAGAAAAGATGGTAAATATAAGACTCATGTGGTATTTGGAGAGGGGGAAGTACTTGTCACCGGTACAGTACGGCTTCCGAAAGATGAGGTCTACTACTGATGCTCTTTTATCCCTAGAGTCTTCCATTTGTGATGCCATCGCTAATCACCACCATCAAGTAACAGTCTTTTTTGACCTGGAGAAGGCCTACGACACGGCTTTGTGTCATGGCATTTTACAGTCGTTGTTTAATTTTGTCCTTCATGGCCACCGTCCTATTTTTATCCAGCAGTTTTTATCCAGACGTTTTTTACGGGTTCGAGTTGGGAGTGTTCTCTCTGATGCTACAACTTTAAATAACGGTGTCCCACAGGGAAGTATTCTTAGTGTTACGCTATTCGCAGTTGCAATAAATGGTGTTACAGATATTCTACCGGATGGCGTTCACAGTTATTTATATGTGGACGACTTGTGCATCTCTTTTGCTGCTGCTAGGATGTCACTGATTGAGCGCAAGCTCCAACTGGTGATCAATAGGGTGTCCAGTTGGGCAAACATGAACGGTTTTCGATTCTCCACCTCGAAGACCGAAGCCATGCATTTTTCTCGCAACCGTTGTGTCCATCCAGACCCGAATTTATACCTCACCAATAGACGCCTCTCATGCGTGGATGCGACTCGATATCTTAGCCTTTTATTTCACAACCGTCTCACCTGGGTTCCCCATTTTCGCTCTCTTAAGGCGCCTTGTCGGCAGGCACTATCCCTTCTTCGGGTTTTTAGTCATACCTCTTGGGGTTCGGACAGGGACACGTTGCTGTTCCTTCACCGTACACTCATACTTCCGAAGCTGGAATACGGCTGTGAGATCTACTCATCCGCAACAGATGCACGACTACGCACGCTTGACCCCGTGCATAATGCTGGGGGTCCGCTTGGCTACGGGTGCATTTCGGACATCTCCAATACCTAGCCTTCTAATGGATGCTGGTTTCTGGCCGCTCGACCTCCGGCGCCAATCTTCGATGCTCCGGTGTTGGTTTTGCACCCACCGTCTTCCTGATTTTGTCCCCTTTGTGTCAATGTTGCGGTACTCGTGCTCGCAGGCGTATGTCACTCGACCGAGTCTCCCTAAACCGTTTGGCCTACGTGTTGCAAATCTCATGGCGGAGTTATCTATCGACCCCACTCATGTGTATTCTTTCCGGCTCCCACGAGTTGGTTATTGGCAGCTTTCTGTTACCTCATTATGCCCTCCTGCCGTGGATGGCAAGAAGGATTTCCTGCTAGCTCTGTACCACACACGGTTTTTGAAACACTTTTTTTATCCATTCTAATGACATCCCTGTTTTTACTGATGGTTCCAAATCCGACGCAGGATTTGGGTTTTCTGTGGCTTTCCCCTCTTTTTGTCGGTCTGGCAGCCTTCCTTCGATAGCCTTCGTGTTTACTGCGGACCTCTCTGCCATAGTCCTAGCTTTAAAGATTATTTTTACTCTCCCGGTTTCGTCTTATACAATTTTTAGTGACTCTCGCAGTGTTCTTACTGCTCTCTCCTCTTTTATTTCCCTTCACCCTTTGGTTTTATCAGCCCTGGAGTGGCTTTATCTACTTACCAAAAGAGGATATCGTGTTGGGTTCTGTTGGGTCCCTGATCATGTAGGTGTTCCAGGGAATGAACACGCAGATCGCCTCGCTAAAGAGGCAGCAAGTCGCGCTCCATCTCTTGCCTCTGCTCCGTTTCGAGATGTTTTTGATCTTATTCGTAAGACGGTCGCAGCAATATGGCAGAGGATATGGTTAACGGGGGTCGCAACCTCGAAAATGGGAGAGATCACTACTTCCACTCTCCCTTACTGGACATACTCCCATGTCCGGGATCGCCGTGCCCAGACTTAATTGGCGCGATTATGTATATGTCACACGTACCTTACAAATAGGTACCTGCTGACCAGGGACCCTCAACCTTACTGTGAAGACTGCCTTGTGCAACTCACAGTACGGCACCTACTTGTGGAGTGCCCTAGTTTACTAGACCTACGACACCGCTACCTCTACCGCATTCGCAGTAGAGATAGCGGTGTCTATCACCTCTATCAGGTCCTTGGACCAGTGTGTCTGGCCCTTGGCCATGATTTATTCGTTTTTTTTTTTAGGAGAGGCTGGCCTTCTCCTTTATTTGTGAATTTTATAATTTTAATTATGTATTTTGATATTTTATTCGATTTTATTGTACTTTTAGTGTTTTGCCAAATTTTAATTGTATTGATTTTATTTATTTATTTTTTTATTATTTTACTTTATTTTTCTTTTTTGTTTTTAAATATTTTTCGTAATTTAAAAATTTTGGTAGCAGCGCCAAATGACCCTGGCTGTTGCGGCGCCTACATTAATATCAATCCATCCCCACTGACACGGGATGGGTGTCAGAACCTGCAATATTTGTTGCTGGATTTCTTGCATTTGCTGCATTTATTGCAATAAAAAAAGGCACTGTATCTTTAACTTGTCTTGCAGTGCGATGTGGAGGTGCATTTTCCCACACATTGTGTAATTCAGGAGTTAGTAGTGGTATAGTTTATCGGGTTGGTGATAATTTAGCTGGACAAACATGCCCCTGCGCGCGAGCGCACACGCACACACACACACACACACACACACACACACACACACACACACACGCCCGGTAGCTCAGTGGTTAGAGCGATGGCTTCACAAGCCAGATGACCAGGGTTCGATTCCCCGGCCGGATGGAGATATTTGGGTGTGTCTCCTTTCACGTGTAGCCCCTGTTCACCTAGCAGTGAGTAGGTACGGGATGTAAATCGAAAAGTTGTGACCTTGTTGTCCCGGTGCGTGGTGTGTGCCTGGTCTCATGCCTATCCGAAGATCGGAAATAATGAGCTCTGAGCTCGTTCCGTAGGGTAACGTCTGGCTGTCTCGTTAGAGACTGCAGCAGATCAAACAGTGAAACACACACACACACACACACACACACACACACACACACACACACACACACACACACACACACACACACACACTTACCACGGCAGACCATGATCGCAAACTCTGGCATTTCAGTGATTTCTGGAAATAAATAGTAAAATAAACAAGAGTAAATAAGAAATTGAAAAAAAAAAAATAAATTGCACCTGTGTCTCTGTCAGTATATCAGTAATTCTGCAGATGTCTAGGACTGCATGAGGAATGACCATTAAGTATGGAAGTTTGTCTTAGACTGTTATGCTTAGAGTCTTGTGAGTTGAGAAACATCAATGGGTACCTTAATTAACGTTGAGAGTAACACTTACAAAACAATTAATGAATATCAAGATCAAGAAAAAGATGGTTCTCTGTTTATACGTGACTAACGTGACGTGAAATGCACTGAAAATCCGCACGTGAAGTAGTGTGTTGTGTCTTTGTATGTGCATATATGTCTATAAAAGTCTATGTACTATCGATGTGCATCTGTGTCTGTGACTCTGTACATCTGCATGTCTCTGTATCTATTTG
>NC_059281.1:893759-928759 GCF_017591435.1 Portunus trituberculatus
CTAAGCAATGATATTGGTCTGTAATTACCAAGCTTATCCTTTGCACCACTTTTATAAATTGGGATTACTGTAGCATGCTTTAGTGACTGTGGAAATATACCCTGCTCAATAGACTGATTGAATAATATAGATAGTGGGATAGCTATTTGTTCACAATTATCTCTTAATACTGATACAGGAATCTCTTAAGTATTTGATTTTTTTGTTTTTTAAGGATTATAACTGATGTAACACCATTAGAAATAACAGGAGGGACACACATAGATGTAGGATAGTCACCTCGAAGAAACATAGTTGGATCAACAGTGGCTGGTGGAATGTTGTTATCAAGGTGAACAACAATATTTGTGTAATATTCATTAAATACATTAGATATCTCAGAAGGAGTTTTAAGAACTTTGTTATTTTGGGAAATAGAACTCAGGTATGTTTTAGTGTGGTTGTTTTTAAATTTGTAAACATATTTATGTAGGAAGTCATTTTGCATTACTAATAATTCTATTTAGCATATTTCGAGATGTTTTATATTGATTTTCGGTGATAGCACCTATTTTATAATCTTTGCATAGATTTGTTTTCTTTTAATTACCTTGATTATGTTTGATGTTATCCATGGGTTGTTCAGTCTTTTTTTCAGAAACATTTAGTTTTTTACCGGAAAACATTCTTTGTACAATGCCTGAATTTCATAAAAAAAATTACTAAAGTTGATGTTTACATATTATGAATTCAAGAGAGCATTCTAATGTATGTTATTAAGTTTATGTGAAAATATGATGTTTGGCCTCACTAGTCAAATGTCTAAATTATATTTTGGTTGTCGTCTTACTTGGCAATGCAATAGAAATATTTAAAAAAATTGGTAAATGATCAGAAACTGGATAATGTATTATACCTGCGGTAAATGTTTTAGTGAAATTCGTATAAATGTGATCAAGGAGAGATGGTTCAGATTAAGATAGATAGAGAGAGAGAGAGAGAGAGAGAGAGAGAGAGAGAGAGAGAGAGAGAGAGAGAGGTATAGTCCTTCTACGCTATGGAGTCACTTTGGGTGTGGACGCTGCGGTAAACCCCCGGCTCGCCACTGTGCCAAATCAACCCCAACACATATCACTTTGTGTCATTCGTCACCTATTTACTAACTATTCCTATGTTTATTTCCCATTAAATGTTTTTTTAGATTCAATAAGGGTTTGTAGTGCATGCACTGTAGTATTATAATATAGATAATTGTCAGATGCCTACATCATAAGTGCAATATGAGAAATATGAAGATACAAGAAATAAAGATATATGGAAGTATGATAGTTCGCCAGTATGCGGTGTGTAGTCGTATCCAGCCATAAAAGAGTTTAGGAAGGGCAGGAAGGTCAACAGGAAACATTTAATGACCCAGGTCAGTTGACCCAGGGCAGCCCGGGCAGATATATATCGCCCAGGTCATGTAAACATCCGGTGGTAGTGTTGTCGTCTTGGATGTTGTTCATACCACACGTGGAGTTCATTTGAGCTTGTACTTGATTGGTGAATGGTACATTCTGAGGGGCGTGTTGTGTGGGTCAAGACACGCCCCATAAGTTCCTGAAGGGAAATTGTAGAGGGTTGAAGCAGAGAGAGAGAGAGGAGAGAGGAAGCAGAGAGGACAACCGCGGCTCTAAGCGGGCCACCCTCGGCTGCATAGCTGAGGGCGGCGTTTTGTACTTCATATATAACCAGTAAGTGGAGCTTATAAGTTGCAATGCAGTCTTTTGAGGTAAATTAGAATGGAGGAAGAAGCATGATAGGAGGTTTAGGTATTATGTGGTATTAGTTGATTATGGTTTATGTGGTTGTACTTTGGTTCATAATGACGTCGTTATATACTTGCGTTTTCATCTATGAGTAAGGGAATTTGTATACGGCTACCTACGTATGTGCATGTGTGTTGCTCTGACGAATAAGTTACATAACATATTTACTAGTGTGTAATTGTGTACAAAGTTAACGTGGTTCCATGTATGGGTACCAAGAGAAAGAGATTACTTGAGGGAAGTCACTTGTGTGGAGATATCAATATTTGTCATTATATTTCGGTGGTGTTACGTTGTCATTTTGTTGAACGGAGTCTGGTAATTATATGTGTATGGTAATATATTTGGTGGTACGTCATGTGGTTGCTTGCATTCATGTACCAAGTAAAGGTCATCCTTATATACGGGTAGCTGGGAAAAAGGGGTAATATTGTACGTACTACGTATGAGATTTACGGAGAAATAAAGCACCGTGTTCAGATGTTGTAATACGTTATGAAGATACAGTGGATGATGTTGAAGTGAAATCCGTTTTGATGCGAGAAATTGTAATAATTGCAGTGGAGAAGGCAACAGAAAGAGTTGTGATTGTTACTTGTCGGCGCCGTATCGAACACCTTATGTATAGATATTAGTTTTGTTAATTAAAGACAGAAAAAACCTTTGACTATTTATAGCCAGTAGCTAGACAATTTGTGCAACGTCGTGCAACAGCTCGGATCACGACATAATAACAATTAGTATACATACATATATAGCACGACACGTGGCAACGCTATTTTGCGGGGTTGTCAGGTAGGTCTGGGAAGGCAGGCAGGTCAGGGGGTCGGGGATTAGGGTGGGTCAGGGTCATTCATTCATCACCTGGCCACCCACCCAGCAAGATGGAAAGAAGCGTCATGAATCGTGGTGGACCAATACACAGCCGAAAGAAAGAACTTATATACAACGTATAGAAAGTTTTTTGGGAGTTTTCTTAACCCTTTCTACAAAATCATGCAGAGAGAGAGAGAGAGAGAGAGAGAGAGGTGGGTGGTGTAGGCTTAAAAGGATCAGGCAATCTCTCATCCTTTATAATTGCCCTAGTACTGGGAGAGATTTGGCAACGCTGTAGCCGGGAAGTCCCCTTTTCCGGCCCCACTCAAAGTGACTCCAGAGCGTGGTTTGACTTATAGTGTGTGAGAAGGAAGGTCCTCATTGACACATAAGCTCTAATCCCTAAATGGGGATGGTTTTGCGTGCCCCTGTGACCTGGCGAGCTAGGCTAGAGGGGGCTTAGGCCCCTGCTCTGCCCTTTCGAGGGGGAGAGAGCTACCCATGCTAGAAGGTCGCCAGTGAGAGGCCAAACTAAATGGTTCCTACGTATGCTGCCAGTGGACCAGCGGAACCACCCGCTGGAGGGATCGCCCAATAGTGGCCGTCCTGTGCTGGATGGTTGGGTGTCTAGGCAAGGACGCTTTGGGAGAGGGGGGGGGTCTCTGCTCTGCCGTGGACAATCATTCTGCATCATGTGGGGCCTTTTTTTAAAACGATTGGTCCGCATGGAGATGAGGTTCCCCGTCCACGGCAGCCAGCGCTCGCTCCCATTGTTGTCCCAGTAGGTGGTTTTCCTTGTCCCTGGAGCTAATTTTTTGTGTTAGTATTTTTTTATGGGAAAACACAAAACATTCAGGTTCTCGTGAGGTGGCTGACCTGGCCAGTGAGACGTCATCTTTAGGTCTGAGTGGGAAGGAGGATTCCCCTCCACAAGGGCCCCCCACAGCAGTCTCCTGTTCTGGGAGTTCTTCTGAGAGACGCATTTCTGCTGAATATGACATCTTTTTCCTATAATGCCTTGCATTCCCTTCTCAAGGTGTATGGCACGGTTCATCGCATTCGACTTGATTATGATAAGGACTTTCCATCTAACCGCTGCAATATGAGTTTTCTGTCATGTGATGAAGCCCGTCTGGCTTATGAACATGTAGCATCTCTGCCGCTTGCCAGCTCTGGCTTTAAAACTTAATTTCTCCAGTCACGTAATATTTCAGACAGTGACATGGATTACATCCCAAATGTTTTTGAAAATTATTTAGAGAATTCACTTCCAGAAGACCGCCAGATCCCGCCTTCACGTTGGTTTGTGGCATACTACAGAAATGGGCGTGGGAATTTCATCCATGCCTCCCGGTACCTGTCCAAAGAGATCGGCAAGATTCCTGAGGGAAACCTCAAGAAGTATGGTAAGAGGGTGCTAGTGCGAGGTAAAGATATCACGCAGGCAAGGATGTTGTTGCAACATCTACTATGTCCTTCTGACAGCATGTTTGAGACTGTGAAGGCTCATCCCACCTTTGATTTTAGTAAAGGTTGTGTGTACAGTCAGGATCTTTACGAATACTGGCTATAGGCGTTTTCAGTAGGCTTTTGCAAAAGGCGAACGGTCCATAAGTGTTCGCTTTTGGAGCGACCGCATCTACTGAAAACGATAGTAACACTGCCAGACAAATGTCCGTCGTCGCCCGACGGAAAAACTATTGTACTCTTTAGTCGCAGCCCGCTGCCCGTAGGATCACGCCAAGCTGAGACGTATAGCCTCATTCCACCGTAATATAAATATATTATTATGGGAATGGGATAATTGAAGGCAAGGCTCAAATAAAACATTACACTTTTAATTTCTGCAGGGAATATTTTCTGACGGCCCCGGTACATGCGACAGAGGCTGGATGCACATGTCCAAATGATTTTTGTAGCACAGATCTGCGCCTACCTTGTTCAAAAACATCTTGTCACAGACGTCACAATTAATCTGTTAAGTGTAAAAAAAACTTTTGGTAATTCTTTACAACAAGTTTGTCCCTCCCTTCCCCTCCATCCCCCCCAACAAGCTTGGGGGCCTGTGGGGAAAAAAAACCGCAATATGAGCATTAAAACAAAAAGAAATATTACGGAAATTTTCAATAATATTTCAAGTTTTTCCAACCTAATGTAACCAAGTATAACCTAATATAACCTAATATAACCTAATTTCTAATATAACCTAACTGGACCCCGCCTGCTAGGGCATTAAACTAACCTAATGTAACTTAGCTCCCCGTGGACCCCTCCGCTAGGCCTAATTTAAGCTGACCTAACCTAATTTTGGGGGCTGTGTCTCCCCTGGATCCTCCCCAAACCATGCTAAGGCATTAACCTATCATAACTTAACTTAAGCTATAGTATACGGAGGGGAGGCCCCAGTAAACCCCCCCCCTCCGTTAGGGTGTTAACCTAGTGCTAACATGGAACCTAAAAAATGATGACGTTATGCCTCTCGAATGGCAGCGCGTGATTGGAGGGATTAGTTCTATAGATATACCATGAAATCCTTATATGCCGCTACCCACAAATCCCTGTTTATACCTACAAATCTGTTATAAACAATTGAAAATCATTTCAGTGTATACTCTTGACTGGTGCTGAGCTCGCTGGACTTAGAAACTGACGGCCAAAGTAGACGCTTGCGGCTCAATTATTTTATGTTTACGGCAAGGTCACCAAGCCTTCTACATATGTGAGTTTCGTGTTTGTACGTGAAACGGACCTTTAAAAAGATTAATTAAATTGTTTTATAATACGTGAGTGCCTATAACGGTGTTGAGACCAAATAATAGAGGTGAATAGAGCCCTTAAGATCCCAGGTATCACTTTCCCTGTCACATTTTCCTACTATATAAGGTATTACAGGTAATATACCCAGTATCCATTGATACACATTATACCAAATAAGCCGCTACACCACTAGTGACTGCTTGTCATTCAGTAGTTACATTGGTAGAGACATTTTTGTTGTGGATCCCCTCAAATTATTGCACTGTCAAAGAGGCCATGATGTGTGTTCGTTCGCCCAAAGTTTTCAGAGCACCACCATTAAAAAATATACCCAAATCTTCCGCAATATTGCTATAACCTTATGTCATTATCAAGTAATAGTGCAAATATCCCATCATATTTATATTTTACAATTAATGTGCTTAGTTAATGCGTAACATACGAGATTCTCACATAACTGAAAAAACAAGTCGGAGTCACAAGCTTTAAAATCAATAGCGTGAACAAGTGTGAACTGTGGTCCATCCAGAGTGCGTAGTCCCAGATGTCTCGAGAGTGCAGACTCTGTTTTCATTTAATTCAAACTGCAAGGAGAATTCTTATGAATTTCAATATCAGTAAACCGCTATTAAATGTATTTCCTTTACATGATAATACTTATCATATCTTCATGATCCTCATAATAGTATATTTTATTGATTTTAAACTTACAGAGTTGGTAACTCGTCTCACAGCTAATCACCGTAAGTGTTCGCTATCACGTGACTCTGAGAGCTAACACAAGCGAACATATCTTGAAAAGCGTTCGCCTTCGGGGCGCCAAAGGCGAACGCTTTTAGGACCGTTCGCTTTTGGCAAGGTGCTACTGAAAACGCCTTATGTGTCCTAACTCAATCCAGAAGGTGACTAAGATAAGGAACTCCTCCAACATGGTCCTTCTCACCTTTTTTGGTTCTACCCTTCCTGACCGTGTTCATATCGGTCCTATCAATCTTAGGGTGAGGCGTTTTGTTTCCCGCCTTCTTCAGTGTTTTAATCGGTTCTTTTATTGAAGATGAGGGATTTCAGATTTTAAATTCTGGGGATGTTACACATTTCCACAGTCCTACTGGGACTTTTACAGCTATTGATCTTTCTATCTCTACATTTAATTCTTTCCTCGATTTTAATTGGCAATTCCTACCGGATTTACACTGTACTGACCACTTTCCTATTTTATTGGAATCTGTGAACTCTGAGCCACAGTCCCGGCCCCCACGCTGGGTTTTAGACAAGGCAGATATGCCTTGATTCACAGATCTTAGCTCTTTTACCCGTCCGTTGGCTAACTTTTTTACTTGTGCTTAGGCTGTTGATTATTGTTACTGTTTTTTTTACATTCTGCAGCGCTTCAGACAATCCCTAGGACGCTTTACTAAGCGTCCCGTTCTTTGGTGGAACGCAGCGCGCACAAACACTGTGAAAGAGAAAAGGACAGCTTTTTCTCGTCTCCGGCGACATCGTAGAGACCCGCAGTGTCTGGACGCTTTTCGAGGCTGCCGAGCTCGAGCCCGCCGCGTTTTGAAAGAAGCATAAAGAGCCTCTTGGAAAGCTTCCATTAACGCCCGCACCCCTTTTACAGATGTCTTTAACAAAGTCCGCTGAATTGCTGGGAAGTATTCTTTTCCTCCCCCACCAGTTTTGTTGTTGTTGTTGTTGTTGTTGTTGCTGGGCAGACTGTGGCAGTGTTAAACAGCTTTGACCATTCACTACAGAGGAACTGAAAAAGGCTAAAACACACATTATCCATGCTGGGCAAAGGAAAGTGTATGCACAGGATTTAAGCAATTTAGAATGTAACAATTCTTTACCCAAAGGTTCTACCTTAAAGAATTTAGATCCCTTTTTGGATGAGAAAGGTCTTCTAAGAATTAAAGGAAGACTTGAGAATGCAGAATTAAATTTTGCGAGTAAGCATCCAATAATCGTTCCAAACGGTCACCTTGCCAATCTTTTGGTTATATTTTAACATGCATTTCTTAAACATGGAGGTGTTGCTACAGTTTTGTCTACTCTGAGAGCTTATTTTTAGATTTGTGGAGGTAAGAGTTTAGTGAAAACTGTTGTTAAAGAATATGTAAGAAATTTGCCTCCTGTAGTTAAAGGTTTCAAACCCTATTGTAATATCAAACCTGGTGATATAGTATTGCTGAAGGATAAGAATACTACAAGATTACAGTGGCCCTTCGGTGTTATTGTTATATTTTCTCTGACAAACCCCGCAAGATGGGAACCGACTTGTCGTGGTGGGGGGGGCTTGCATGCCCCTGTGAACTGGCGAACCAGGCTAGAAGGGGCTTAAGCCCCTGCTCTGCCCTTTCGAAGGGGAAAGGGCTATCCATGCTAGTAAGGTCGCCAGTGAGGGGCCAGACTAAATGGTTCCTACGTAGGCTCCCAGTGGACCAGCGGAGCCACCCGCTGGAGGGATCGCCCAATAGGGGACGTCCTGTGATGGATGGTTAGGTGTCTAAGCTGGGATGTTTTGAAAGGGGGTCTCAGCTCTGTCGTGGACAAACATTCGCATCATGTAGGGCCTTTTTTTAAAACGACTGGTCCGCTTCAGACAATCCATATGACGTCCGGTCGCTTTACTAAGCGTCCCGTTCCTTGGTGGAACGCAGCATGCACAAACGCTGAAAGAGAAACGGGCAGCTTTCTCTCGTCTCCGGCGACATCGTGGGGACCCGCAGTGTCTGGACGCTTTTCGGCGCTGCTGAGCTCGAGCCTCTTGGAATCTTTATAATATGATTTGGCATACCGGTGACTTTCCAACTTCTTGGGCTGTGGCAGTGGTTCTCCCATTTCCGAAGCCTGGTAAAGATAATCTAAAGGCTACGAACTATTGTCCTATATCGTTGACGTCATGCTTTTGTAAAGTATTAGAAAAGATGGTTAATGTAAGACTCATGTGGTACTTGGAAAGGGGGAAGTACCTGCCATCGGTACAGTACGGCTTCCGAAAGATGAGGTCTCTACTGATGCTCTTTTACCCTTAGAGTCTTCTATTTGTGAGCCCTTCGCTAATCACCACCATCAAGTAACAGTCTTTTTTGACTTGGAGAAGGCCTACGACACGGCTTGGTGTCATGGCATTTTACAGTCCTTCCTATTTTTGTTCAGCAGTTTTTTATCCACACGTCTTTTACGGGTTCGAGTTGGGAGTGTTCTCTCCGAGGCTACTGCTCTATATGGTGGTGTCCCACAGGGAAGTATTCTTAGTGTTACACTATTTGCAGTCGTCATTAATGGTGTGATAGATACTCTTCCAGATGGCATTCACAGCTCCTTATATGTTGATGATTTATGTATTTCTTTTGATGCTGTTAGGATGTCACTGACTGAGCGCAAGCTCCAACTGGCAACCAATCGGGTGTCCAGTTAAGCCACCATAAATGGTTTTCTTTTCTCCACCTCAAAGACCGTGTCCATGCATTTTTGTTGTAATCGTGGCGTCCATCCATATCCCAATATATATATAGCCAATAGACGCCTCTCATGTGTGGAGGCCACTCAATATCTGGGCCTATTGTTTGACAACCGTCTTACTTGGGTTCCCAATTTCCGTTCTCTTAAAGCGTCCTGCTGGACGGCACTATCCCTTCTTCGGGTTTTAAGTCACACCTCTTGGGGTGCGGACAGGGACACGTTGCTGCTGTTTCACCGTACACTCATACTTCCGAAGCAGGAATACGGCTCCGAGATCTACTTATCCGCAACGGATGCACGACTACGCACGCTTGACCCCGTGCTTCATGCTGGGATCCGCTTGGCTACGGGTGCATTTCGGACATCTGAAATACCTAGCCTTCTAGTGGATGCTGGTTTGTGGCCGCTCGACCTCCGGCGCCAGTCTTCGATTCTACGGTGTTGGTTTCGAACTCACCGTCTTCCCGACTCTGTCCTTTGTCTATCAAAATTGCGGGACTCGCGTTCGCAGGCGTATGCCACTCGACCGAGTCTACCTAAACCTTTTGGCCTTCGAGTGGAAAATCTTATGGCGGACATACCTATCGACCTCACTCCTCGCCTCTCTTTCTGGTTCCCACGAGTTGGTTATTGGCAGCTTCCTGTTGTGTCATTATGCCCTCCTACCATTGATGGCAAGAAGGATTTTCCACCAGCTCTGTCCCACTCACGGTTTTTAGAACACTTTTTTACTCAGTCTGATGATATTCCCGTTTTTACTGATGGTTCCAAATCCGCCGCAGGCGTTGGGTTTAGTGTGGTTTTCCTCTCTTTTTATCGGTCTGGCAGCCTTCCCTCGGTAGCCTCCGTCTTTACTGAGGAGCTGTCCGCCATAGTCCTAGCTTTACAGATCATTTTTTCTCTCCTGGTTTCGTCTTTTACAATTTTTAGTGACTGTTTCAGTGCTCTTACTTCTCTCTCTTGCACTATATTCTTTAAACCTTTGGTTTTATTAGCCCTGGAATGGCTATATCTTCTTACACAATCGTGTTGGGTTCTGTTGGGTCCCTGGTCACGTTGGTGTTCCAGGGAATGAACACGCAGATTGCCTCGCTTAAGAGGCAGCAAGTCGCGCTCCATCTCCTGCCCCTGTTCCCTTTTGAGACCTATTTCATTCTATTCATGTGGCGATTGCAGTAATTTGGCATAGAAGATGGCTAACGGGGGTCGCAACCTCGAAAATGGGAGAGATCACTACTTCCACTATCCCTCAGTGGACATACACCCATGTCCGGGAACGACGTTTACAGACTTTATTGGCGCGACTGCGTATAGGTCACACGTACCTTACACAAAGGTTCCTGCTGACTAGGTACCCTCAACCTTACTGTGATGACTGCCTGGTGCCGCTAACGGTTCGGCACCTCCTAGTGGAGTGCCTTAGTTTGACTGATTTAAGACACCGCAGTAGAGATAGCGGTGTCTATTATATCTCAAAGGTCCTTGAAACAGAGTGCCTGGCCCAAGGCCATGATGTTTTTCTTTTTTTGGGAGAAGCTGGCCTTTTCCCAAAGCTATGCATTTTATTTTATTATGTTTTATTTTGTTTTACTGTTATTTTAGGTTTTTTTCTTTTAGCTATTGTATTTTTTTCACCGTTTTTAGTTAGTTATTTTTTTTTTACTATTTTGTCTTTTTAAAAGTATTTTGCAGTGCCAAATGACCTTTATATGTTGCGCCGCCATAAAGCTAAAAATCCAATCCAATCTACTCATCCGCAACGGATGCACGAGTACGCACGCTTTACTCCGTGCATTATGCTGGGGTCCGCTTGGGTAAGGGTGCATTTCGGACATCTCCAATACATAGCCTTCTAGTGGATGCTGGTTTCCGGCCGCTCGACCTCCGGAGCCAATCTTCAATGCTCCAATATTCGTTTAGCACAAACCGTATTCCTGATTCTGTCCCTTGTCTGTCAATATTGCGGGAATCACGTTCGCAGGCGTATGTCACTCGACCGAGTCTACCTAAACATTTTGGCCTTCGAGTGGCAAACCTCATGATGGATTTGTCCATCGATCCCACTCCTGTCTACTCTTTCCGGCTCCCATGAGTTGGTTATTGGCAATTTCCGGTTGTTTCATTATGCCCTTCTGCCATGGATGGCAAGAAGGATTTTCTGCCAGCTCTGTCCCAAACACTGTTTTTAGAAAATTTTTGTATTCATTCTGATGACATCCCCGTCTTTACTGATGGTTCCAAATCCGACGCAGGCGTTGGGTTTAGTGTGGTTTTCCCCTCTTTTTATCGGTCTGGTAGTCTTCCTCCGGTAGCCTCCATCTTTACTGCGAGGCTGTCTGCCATAGTCATAGGTTTTACAGATTATTTTTAATCTCCCGGTTTCGTCTTTTACAATTTTTAGTGACTGTCGCAGTGCTCCTACTGCTTTCTCTTGCACTGTCTCCCTTAACCCTTTGGTTTTATCAGCCATGGAGTGGCTATATCTTCTCACCAAACGAGGATATCGTGTTGGGTTCTGTTGGGTTCCTGGCCACGTAGGTGTTCCAGGGAATGAACACGCAGATCGCCTTGTTAAAGAGGCAGCTAGTCGCGCTCCATCTCCTGCTCCTGTTTCCTTAGGAGACCTATTTCATTCTATTCGTGTGGCGATTGCAGTAATTTGGCATAGGAGATGGCTAACTGGGTTTGCAACCTCGAAAATGGGAGAGATCACTACTTCCACTATCCCTCAGTGGACATACAACCATGTCACGGAACGACGTTTACAGACTTTATTGGCGTGAATGCGTATAGGTCACACGTTCCTTACACAAAGATTCCTGCTGACCAGGGACCCTCAACCTTACTGTGATGACTGCCTGGTGCCGCTAACGGTTCGGCACCTCCTAGTGGAGTGCCCTAGTTTGACTGACTTAAGACACCGCTTCCTCTACCACTGTCGCAGTAGAGATAGCGCTGTCTATTATATCTCAAAGGTCTTTGGACCACAGTGCCTGGCCCAGGGCTATGATGTTTTTCCAAAAGCTGTGAATTTAACTTTATTATGTTCTTTAATGTTAGTTTGTTTTACTGTATTTTTATTATTATTATTTTTTTTTAGGTATTGTATTTCTTTCAACGGTTTTTAGTTAGTTCTTTTTTTTTTACTACTCTGTCATTTGAAGTATTTTGCGTCGCCAAATGACCTTTAGATGTTGTTGCGCCAGAAAGCTAAAAATCCAATTCAGTCCAATCCTCGCTAAAGAGGCAGGAAGTCGCGCTCCATGTCCTTCCCCTGTTCCGTTTCGAGATGTATTTCATGTAATTCGTATGGCGCTTGCAGCAATTTGGCAGAGGAGATGGCTAACGGGGGTCGCAACCTCGAAAATGGGAGAGATCACTACTTCCACACTCCCTCAGTGGACATACACTCTTGTCCGTGATCGCTGTGCTACAGACTTTATTGGCGTGACTTCGCATAGGTCACACGTACCTTACACAAAGGTACCTCCTTACCAGGGACCCTCAACTTTACTGTGATGACTGCTTGGTGCCAGTCACCGTGGGCACCTGTTGGTAGAGTGCCCTAGTTTGATCAAGTTACAACACCGCTACCTCTACCGCTGTCGCGTTAGAGATAGCGATGTCTATTATATCTCAAAGGCCCTTGGACATTGGACAAGAGTGTTTGGCCCTGGGCCAGGACGTTTTTAGGTTTTTGAGAGAAGCTGGCCTTCTCCCAAAGCTTTGAATTTTATTCCTATTTTTCTTATGTATTTTATTGTTATTTAGTTTTATTGTCTTTTTTAGTTTTTAACTACTGTATTGTTTTTTTCACTGCTATGTATTTTGAGTTTTAAGTTTTATTTAATACTAGTTATATAGTTTTTTTTAGTTTTTTTACCCTTTTACTGTATTGTTTTTAATTAATCTTAATTATTTTTTTTTTATATATACAAGTTAATTTTATTTCATTTTTTGTAGAGGTGCCATATGACCATTGTTGTTGCGGCGCCAAAAATTAAAATCCATCCATCCTTCTCTGACAAAAGTGGGGTTGTTCGAATGTTGAATGTTTAACAGATATGTGCAGAAACTATGTAGCCTGGAAATATCTACTTCTATCGCTGATAAAGTTCAAGTCATCAGCAAGAAGGATGAGCTGTAGACATGGGAGGACTCAGATCAAACAAACTTCTCCTGTGAGAGTCGTACTCGGTCAGGCCGTGTAGTGAAATCACCTACTTGATATGGTATATAGTCACCATGTGCTATATTGTAAATTTTGTAATGTTTGTCTGGAGTTTGAATATGCCATGTATTTGATTTGAGGTGAAGGGTATAATTTTGTAAATAGTTTGTAGGCTTACAGGAGTTAAGGTAAAACTGCTATGGTGGGGAGGATGTTAACAACATAACTTAGGCCAGGACGGTTTTGGGATATGCTTAGTTCACCCTCCAATGCACCATTTTCTTTCTAAGTTTATTTGTACCTTTGGTTGATTTAGTTATTTAGTTCATTGTGTTACTTTGTTTATGCTTAGCTATATTCAGGGATTATATTTGGCTTCTGAATGTACAACATTGTATTGTATGAGCAATTTACTATATCGGTACTTATTTTCTGGCCTGCTGAGCTGGCATGATGAGTTGGCAGTAGGCGATGTAGATTCTATTGTACGTGTATGAAGCAGAAGTACACGAGACAGCAGCAGTGCAAGGTGTTTCCATTCCACCCTCGTCTCTCCCTCTAGCCACTCTGACAGTGTCATGGTGTTTTTTTTTTTGACACAGGCGAAGGAAACACATAGCAACGCAACAATACAAAAGATAAACTCTCATTGTTACAGCACATGACCAATGTGACTGTTTACATTTCTGCGTACAAAAAGGAGCGAGAATAAAAATATCGCCCATACCATAGATTGTAACTTTGTGGGTCCATGCGCTACTAGTGGGGGTCTATACACATAATTTGGTGAAGCTAGGTAAAAAATAAATCAATAAACAAAGTCAGGACGTCTTTTGTTTGTTTTGAGACTTTTCCTGCCTAATATTTCGGCAGTTCTTCCGAAACCCGTCAGGTCTTAGAAACAAGTTATAAAGCAAGTTATAGGACGTAAACTGAAGAGGGTTTCATTGTACATTTCTTTAATATGAATCTTACATAATAGATGAGAATTTGGACTGAAAACACCACATACAATTACCGATTAAAATGGGTAAAAAACTGTTGCTAACTGTACAAAATCCATTATAATTTACTAATTGATGTCTTGAAAAATTATTACTTAACATGTCAACCTTTTCCATATATTGTTTGTCGATATGGGGTTTACAGGGTCTTTCGTTGCTATACAGTGAAAAAGATTTTAAAATCCATTGCATTCAAAGATAAACATGATTATATGTTGTTATTGCTTAAGGAGTTAGAATTATTAAATTTGAATACCTATTGTATTTTCGACTTATAGCTATTCGTTATGGCTTGAATGAAACAACTACTAATAGTTCTACTATTACTACTACTACTATTGGCAATACCATTGTTTTAAATAGTCTTACTAAGACTACAGAAACTAAAAATAACAACAAAGACGATAGTAACAATAGAAGTAACGTGGGCCACAAGAACAGGCGGCGAACACCTACTTGTGTTGAGAAGTGAAGTAGGGCGAAACTTGTACAACAGAACGGTGAGTAAGTGCCCCTCCATCACCAGTACAGCCAAGAAGCACAACATCTTGAGAATGATCTTCATCTGTAAACAACACACATTATAATATAAAGGGAGTGGCAATACTTTTCTCACTGGATCACGAGTATCTCCAGTAACTGAGAGTAGCTCCTTTCTCTTTTTCTTATTTTTCCTATCCTCATTTTCGTTCCAAAGGTTTGTGCTCATTTTCGTTCCAAAGATGGGTGCTACGTCCATATGCGTAACTACTTTACTTGTTCTCTGCTCATGCTCTTGAATCTTTAGAGTTATGCACTATCTGCCTACAACTTTACGGTCACTCTAACTATATTTAACTGTGGTGTATGCCTCTTGCTTAACTCCTCTGACTCCTCTTTGACTATTCAACTTTAAAAATTTAACTCATTATGTTGCTCTTTCCTTTTGTGAAAATCTTCTTTGTTAGAAACTTCAATGTTCATCATAAACTTTGGATTTCCAATCCCTTCACTGACCATCTTGTTTAATTAACCTTTACCTTTGCTATCCTATATGACATAAGGCAACTGGAGAAACACCCTACTCGTATACCTTACCGTCTTAGATACTTTTCCGTTTAAAACTGGCTAATGACAACAAAAAATGGGGTTGGCCTACTGACTCCTTAGAGAAAGACGAGGGTCAAAGAAGTTACCCCTCAAAAATGGGATAAATATCTTCCTCTGAAATTGGTTCTGCTCCCAAGCATAAAGAAATGCAAATACAAGCAGGGAACTCCAGAAATTAGTAAACACGCCGAAACGCTCAAAGAAACGTCTAATAGAACTAATTCTTGTCTTATAGACTAGTTCAGGAGTTGATGTGAACTAACCATTAAAACTAGCTGTGACCTCGCTGATCGTTTCCCTCTGTGTCTCGCAATTCAAAGGGGCACTCACAGCTGCCCTTAAGACGACTCTCATCCTTCGCACAAAATTACAAGAACTTACTACACACACACCCTTTACTTAGAATTAAAAATTATGGTGATCCAAATACTGGACTCTTAATTTCCTTCAAGAGGGGAACCATTATTCTTTCCAGGTTAAAATACTCTTCCGGTACCAACTTTTTTTTATGAAATTTTGCAAGAATTGTTGTCTTAGATCTAATTTTTAATCTATATAACAGCAGTTCTTCATTACTTAGCGTCATCTTTTCCTCACCAAAACATAGGTGTCCGAGACAACTGACAGTAGTCCACTTTTTGTTCAAATCATTCAAGTTTTCCGCCATCTGGCTACGACACCATAGTCACTCTCCAATTAAATTTATATGTGTTGTCTACCTGTTCAGTGCGTTAGGTTGTATGAAGCTTAACTTTGTTTGATTAGCAGGCCAACTGTAGTTTCCTTAGGCTCACATAAAGTTATTAAATTTATTGTTTTTATTTATTGTCCAGCCGAGTGGTTTCACTGGTAGCTTTAGTGTTTCTTAACAACCCAGGTCTACAAGGAAAACTCAGTATATAAAAGTTAGTATATTATGTACAAATCTACAAGTGCTGTTCACACGCCACGTACAAGAACATACGGAAACGTGTTTTAAACTCGGGAAAATGTTTGTAATGTCACTGAGTTCACAGATTCACTAAGTTCCCGCAGCACACAGGTTAGGCGCGTACACACTTGACACACCCCGCACTTCCCAGTTGCCGGTTATCTTCTTTCTGCCGCGGTCGCCGGCGCCCACCGCGCCCAGCCTCCAAGATGCTAACACAAGGGCGTCGGTCATGTGACGGGGGAAATGTCCACTGGGTGTATTGCGTCGTGCATTACATTTATTTTTCACTGGTAGTGATACCTATATAAAATGCATCCTACGTCTAGAGATTACATTAACTGGTTTAGTTATCTGAGTCAGTCATGAGTGCAACAAAGTACTAGTTAGTTTTATGAAATAGAGAAACACTGCAACCACTGTCTAAAGGAAAAGACGAGGTCAGCATTTATACATTTTCCACCATATTACGAAAGATTACATCAGATTTCTATAATGATTAATATACTTATGTACAATGGTCCTACCTGTCTTATGGCGGTTACATACCTCTCAACTAACTCATCTGATTATAAGACATTCTTTTTTACTATTCAATTATTACTATTCGGATATATTAATGTTAACCAGCAGATTTTCACTTTCCGCTCTCTTCACTTACAATCAATCAATCACGAGGGCCATGCGCCGGGGGGGGAGGGTGGGCACGCGCCGTCTCACCTACCCTATGGCGCCACTCCTGGCGGTCACGCCTCTCGAGTCTCCATGCAGGCTAACTTACCATGTCAAGTAACTCCCAGCAAGAGGCATCGACTTGCCGCAGTCATCAGTTCTGTGGACGTCCCCTTGTCCTTCTTCATGCTGGATTATCCCTTTCAGAGAAAACCTGGTATGCTAGATCGGCTTCTGGGTAGCGTGCCACATGCCCATGAAGTCACATTTGGCATTGACAAACTATGCTGGTAATCGGCCTCGAATAAGTCCCACGGAGCAATCGCTGATTTTACACAGTCATACCAGCGGTACTCCACAATCCTAAGAAGGCATCTAGCACCAAAGACATCAATTCGCCTCTTCAGATCACTGTTCAGCCTCTATGTCTCACAACCGTAGAGTAAGACAGAAATCACCAGCAGATCACCAGCGACTTCAAGATCCGAATCTTCGTCCGTCTGCACAGGTTCCGACAACACCAAATACTCGTCTTGAACGACTCTATAAAGGCGTGGTTCAAGCAAATCCGCCGTAGCTCCTGGCTTGACTCACCGTCGTTACGCACTACACTACTAAGGTAAGTGAAATTTTCCAAGATCTCAATGTTCTTGCCACACGCATGGACGAACTGTGCTGTTTTATCAAGTAAGCCTCCAAACACCTGAACCTTGGTCTTGGGCCAAGAAACCTGCAGTCCCAGGGGCTTCGTCTCTTCGTTTAGTGCCTCTAAAGCCGAGTCACCAGAGGTGACTCGGCAAAGATTACTGCGTCATCAGCAAAAACAAGAGCTGTAATGTCAGTATTGCTAACAGATGTTCCACAATGACTTTGTTCTACATCTCTGCCAAGTATCCAAAACATGTTCTACATCTCTGCCAAGTATCCAAACCATGCAAGTGTTGAAAAGTGATGGAGCAAGCATGCATCCCTGCCTCACTCCAGTATTCACAGGAAAGAAGATGGACAAGACCCCTCCACACTTTTCAACACTCACAGTCCCGGAGTAGAGGACAGTAAATAGACCAATAATCCTTGCATGAATACCACAGAGACGCAGAAGATCCAAAAGTTTCTTGATGCACTAAATCAAACGCCTTCTTGAGATTGACATTGGCTGCAAGCATTCTTTGTTGAAATTCACCTCGACGCTCCACCAGTAGGCAAAGTGCTAGGATCTGGTCAATTGTTGACTTACCAGGTAAGAATCCAGACTGTTTGGGTCTCTGGTGTTTCAGCAGGTGACTATGGACACAAATCAACAGCAAATAGGTTAGCATCTTGCCTGGCACACTGAGCAGTGTTATAACGCGGTAGTTGTTGCAATCCTGACGGTCCCCTTTCCCCTCTTTCCAGTCTGGGGGAATGGTAAATGAATGCCATAAAGCAGTCAAGACAGCATTCAACCCTTGGATCATGGCCTCAGCCCCCTTTGAACAGCTCCACACTGATGTTACAGATGCCAGGTGCCTTTCCACCGCTCAACTTTGCCAGAGCCTCTTTGACATCAATGGAGGGTGCAGTTTCACAAATTGGTGGATCAACATCTAGCATCTGTAACCCTGAAGTTTGGAGCTGTCCGCCTGGAAGATCCACCGTGAACAGCTGCTCAAAGTACTCAGCATAACGAGCCATCTGCTCAGGTGCGTCCGATACGATGCGACCATTTGCTTTTCGGATAGTGCTCGCCTGAGGTGCAGACTTGGAGCGGAATTTTTTTTTTCAGGGCGTAATAGGCAACTAGGACTTAATTAGCATTTAAATGATACCCTAGATCCTCATTGAGACCTCTGACATACCTATCCTTGTCTCTCCTCAGGAGAGCTCTCGTCCATCGTGAAAGAGCCCTGTACTGGTCGTGGTTCACAGCAAGTCTGGCAGCACGATTTTCCTCAATATTGTCCAGCCTCTATACCGAGGCGAAGCCACTCCGTGACCTTGGGCGCTCCCCAACACACTTCTTGGCAGCATAAAGAGTCACGTTTGAAGGTATTCCATAGCTCTACAAGGTCCTCGATGGTGTCGAACACTGCAAACCGATTATCTCAAGATGAAACACATTGGGGTCACATCTTGGAGGCTTTCTGGACTTGACAAAACAATTCGTGGATGAAGATGTCAGGCAGAATTTTTTTTTTTTTTGTTTTGTTTTTGTTTAAGAACTGAGACAAGTTACTCTCTTTCACCAACCATTCATTTTCATGTTCAAATAAAATCAGTATCTTAGCAACTGCAGGGATATCACATTCATCATTATAATGAAATAACACGATCAACCTTCTTATAATTGCGTAACAAAATATAACCACGAGTATACTACATTAGTATGTATTTCATCCGCGTTTTTGCATATATATATATATATATATATATATATATATATATATATATATATATATATATATATATATATATATATATATATATATATATATATATATATATATATGTATATATATATATATATATATATATATATATATATATATATATATATATATATATATATATATATATATATATATATATATATATATATATATATATATATATATATATATATATATATATATATATATATATATATATATATATATATATATATATACACACTTTTTATGTAGGCAGGAAGTTACAAAGTTTATTAGAGAAAAGTATAAATGCTTGAGAGTACTGGTAAACTCTTGTGTTAGATAGTTGGACAGAATAGGGGTGAGAGTATGTAGAAAGCCTTGTGCAGCGTGCCAGCAGGAAGAGGAAAGGCATGCAGTTAGCAAGATCAGTAGAGCAGTTAATATGAAAATAGCAAAATCAATATAGAAAGAGTTGCAACATTTCGGCGGTGAAAAAGAGCCTGAAAACAGTCGGTTAGAGGAGAGGAGTTGATGACACAAAAAACGTTTGATTCCATCCTTTCTAATGAGTCTGTATAAGTAGAACCGCGCCCCCAAGGCGAGGCGGTGGCCAGGTGGATAAGGTGGTGAGCGTGGGATCGAATCCCACCACCCCTCCAAATGGGAACCACCTTGTCGTGGTGGGATGGCTTGCGTGCCCCTGTGATCTGGCGAGCTAGGCTAGAGGGGGCTTAGGCCCCTGCTCTGCCCTTTCGAGGGGAGAGGGCTACCCATGCTAGTAAGGTCGCCAGTGAGGGGCTGTGCTGGATGGTTGGGTGTCCATGTTGGGATGCTTAGGGAGGGGGGTCTCATCTCTGGCTGACTTTTCTACATGTGCTGAGGCTGTTGATTATTTTACCGATTTTCTAAAATTTCAGTAGCGCTTCAGACAATCCCTAGGACATCAGGCCGCTTTACTAAACGCCCCGTTCCTTGGTGGAACGCAGCATGCACTGCAGCGGTGAAATATAAACTGGCAGCTTTCTCTCGTCTCCGGCGACATCGTGGGGACCCGCAGTGCCTGGAAGCTTTTCGGCGCTGCCGAGCTCGGGCCCGCCGCGTTTTGAAAGAGGCATAAATAGCCTCTTGAAAAGCTTATGTGTCTTCCATTAATGCCCACACTCTTCTTATGGATGTCTTTCACCCTAGGACTGTCGCCGACCTCTTCGCGGAGCACTTTGCCAGTGTTTCCCGGAGGCATCCTGCAGCCCCAGGCGCACGTCACCGCCAGAGAATGGAATCTCTCGGCAAAAATTTTTCTTCCACAGGAAAGGAGTCTTATAATGTCCCTTTCTCTGCCTCCGAGTTGCGGACTGCTTTGTCCCAGTGTCATGACTCTTCTCTTGGCCCAGACGATATTCCTTATGCTTTCTTGCGCCACATGTCTGACAGTGCTTTTATCTTTTTATTCAATCTTTATAATATGATTTGGCATACCGGTGACTTTCCATCTTCTTGGTCTGTGGCAGTGGTTCTCCCATTTCCGAAGCCTGGGAAAGATCATCTCCAGGCTACGAATTACCGTCCTATATCATTGACGTCTTGTATTTGTAAAGTGTTAGAAAAAGATGGTAAATGTAAGACTCATGTGGTACTTGGAGAGGGGGAAGTACTTGTCATCGGTACAGTATGGCTTCAGTAAGATGAGGTCTACTACTGATGCTCTTTTATCCCTTGGAGTCCTCTATTTGTGAGGCCTTTGCTAATCACCACCACCAGGTGTTCTTACAAATACTTTTTTGACGTGGAGAAGGAATACGACACAGCTTGGTGGCATGGGATTTCACTTTCCTTGTTTAATTTTGGTCTCCGTGGCCACCTTCATATTTTAATCCAGCAGTTTTTATCCAGACGTCCTTTACGGGTTCGAGTGGGGAGTGTTCTCTCCGATGCTACTGCTCTAAATGACGATGTCCTTACCATAAAAAAAAAAAAAGTAAACATGCAAGGGGTACTCCATAAAAGGACGGATAAGGCCCCTTGTACAGAGTTGGAGGGGCGAGAAAACTGCCGGAGACGCCTCAAAAAGTCTTACTTCATAAACGCTGTGTTAGCAAGAGATGAGATGTGAAATTTCCAGTTTACATTATGAGTAAAGGACAGACCGCAGATATTCAGTGTAGAAGGGGGAGATTGATCAGTGTAATTGAAGAAGAGAGAATAGTTCTCTGGAATGTTGTATCGAATTAATAGATGTAGGAAATGAGTTTTTGAGACATTGAAAACTGCTAGATTTTCTCTTCCCCAATCGAAAAATTTAGAAGGATCAGACGTCACGCGCTCTGTGGCGTCCCTGCGTGATATATTGACTTCCTGAAAGGTTGGTCTTCTTTGAAAGGACGCGGAAAGATATAGGCTGATATCATCAGCGTTGGAGTGGATAGGGCAAGAAGTTTGCTTAAGAAGATCAATGATAAATATTATAGAGAGATAAATATTAGAAAGGACAGAACACTGAGGATAACCAGTATTAATAGATTTATGAAAAGAACAGCGGCTGCCTACCTCAACAGCAACATAACGGTCTGAAAGAAAACTTGAGATAATGTTGCAGAGAGAGAATGTTAGAAATTGTAGGAGGCAGTTTTTGATTGAAAGCAAAGCTTTATGCTAGACTCTATCAAAAGCTTTTGAAATATCTAACGCGACAGCAAAAATTTCACAGAAATCTCTAAAAGAGAATGACCAAGACTCAGTAAGGAAAGCTAGATCACCAGAAGAGCAACCTTAACGGAAGCCATACTGGCGATCACCAAAAAGATTGCAAAGTGACAGAAGTTTAAGAATCTTCTATTTCAGGAACAAGAATATCCGTTTACAGCTTTAGACTGAACATGCATTTAGAGTGTCATCTATATATATATATATATATATATATATATATATATATATATATATATATATATATATATATATATATATATATGTGTGTGTGTGTGTGTGTGTGTGTGTGTGTGTGTGTGTGTGTGTGTGTGTGTGTGTGTGTGTGTGTGTGTGTGTGTGTGTGTGTGTGTGTGTGTGTGTGTGCCTACAAGGGAACACAGAAAAGATCAACAAGCGTAGTAGTGAAAGTATACATCCTGAGGAAGGAAAATGAACAGGTTGGAAAAAGGGCATTAGAAGTTGATGTATTAGAAAGTGGAAAGAGAGAAAAAACCATAAAAAAGGTGGATTCACTGCTGCATGAAGGATAATACAGGACAAAAAAATGCACTATGGAACTTAAAGGAAATAAAGATACGCTGGTAAATAAAACGAGAAACAGAAACAGAGGCGTATAATAGAAAAGACTAATATCGAAAAGTACTTCCAATGCAAACCTGACAAGCTGAGATGATTTTATCCGCCGTCAGAAAATGGTGAACGAGACACGGCTGACTAATGTCGATGGATTCTTGCCGAGGAATGTACTTGATGTTTGTAACGATCTGATATGACGTGTCATGTTATACACCTCTTCTCCGCCGAGAACACGCATCTGTATAGCATTCCCACTAAACAAAGGCAATGGGTGGGAGGTGAATGTACTCCAGCGCTTGTATTCGCTAGTCAGGAGAGAAAAGAATTCTAAGAACAATAGGAAAGACAGGTTAGTTAAAACTTAGAAAATCAACTAACTCAACAAAAGCGAAGAACAGCACGGGGAACGTATTAAGTTTTAATTGCACAATTTGTAGAAGCATTTTCAATAGGATAAATTTGCTGAGATAATCAGCATGTGAAGAAACCTTTGATAATGTTGCGTAAAAAAAAAAAAAGAAAAAAAAACGTATTTGACATGGCGAGAAATGCTTAAAACTGATAATCATGCACTACTGCACAAGGACAAGAGAAACTGGAAGGGAGAAGACGTACCGCTGTGCGTTAATCAAACTGCAATAGTTGTAATAAAGACAGGTAATAGAAAAGGGTCCTTATGGGTAGATATTAAGGAAAGATCAAAGTCATAAATATAGGCACGTAACCCTTGATTGGTGTCAGCTTGGGTTATCGCAACAGTCTCTCACATACGCGCGCAAAATTTTCTACTTTCCATCTCTCCTCGGCATCACAGATATACTCTTTCATATTTTGGATCATATATTACTTACTTTACTTAGTAAATTTTATTTTATATCGTTACACATAAAAGTGATTGCTGCATCTAGACATCACATCAAAACCCTTTGCAAATAAGTAATTAACAAAAATATAATGAGTTAAAGTGAAGAAATAGTGTTTGCGTTATGTACAATAACACTTATTTTATTGTAACAATTCTTAATAATATAACAATAATTACTACATTAAACTATCTCATGATGTAGTACAAAGTAGTCTGTATGCAATGATACCTCCAGGTTTCTGATAAAATGTTACATAACATACATAACATACGCAATAATATAGAATGATTAAGGATCAAACTTCAATAAATTGCACGAGTATCACCATAACATCCCTGCACAAGCACTTGTCAGTCAGTCAGACACCGAGTGTCAATCGTGAAGAGAAGACGCCTGCCATGGCGTCCATTCTAAGTCCTTTGCAGATGATTGAGAGAGAGAGAAAGAGAGAGAGAGAGAGAGAGAGAGAGAGAGAGAGAGAGAGAGAGATAATATATTTAGTAGTTGTATATTACAGGGTTGGAGCGGAGCTCATAGTCACCTGTATGTGTGTGGGTGTTTGTGTGTATGTGTGTGTGTGTGTGTGTGTGTGTGTGTGTGTGTGTGTGTGTGTGTGTGTGTGTGTGTGTGTGTGTGTGTGTGTGTGTGTGTGTGTGTGTGTGTGTGTGCGTGAGCCTGTGTACAACATGAAAACAGCTCAGTATCCCCCAAAGCGGAGGTGCTTCTAACGTTTTACCTCTGCCATTTGAGGGGTGTGCCTTCATAAATAGAAAATGTCAAAATCTTTCAGACTCAAACTCCCCTTGTGACTTCTTTCATCTGGCCAAAAATATCTCCAATAACTTTACTTCATCTTTCCCTAATTTGTTTCATCCTGATGGCACCACTGCCATTTCATCTACCTCTAATGCTGAACTCTTCTCTCAAACCTTTGGAAATGTTAAAAACTCCACCTTGGATGATTCTGGAATTGCCTTCCCTCTCCTCCTCCCTCAAACTATGGACTTGATGGGGTCGCTTATATTGTTGTCAAAAACTTTCTTTCCGTGCGTACACTTTGCGTGGCCAAACTCTTTCAACTATGTTTATCTACTTCTACCTTTCCTTCTCGGTGGACGATTGCCTACATTTAGCCTTTTCCTGAAAGGGATGACCGTTGTAATCCTTCAGACTCCATAAAAGGACGGATAAGGCCCCTTGTACAGAGTTGGAGGGGCGAGAAAATTGCCGGAGGCGCCTCAAAAAGTCTTTCTTCATAAACGCTGTGTTAGCATGAGATGAGATATGAAATTTCCAGTTTACATTATGAGTAAAGGACAGACCGAAGATATTCAGTGTAGAAGGGGGAGATTGTTCAGTGTAATTGAAGAAGAGAGAATAGTTGTCTGGAATGTTGTATCGAATTAATTGATGTAGGAAATGAGTATCTGAGACATTGAAAACTGCTAGATTTTCTCTTCCCCAATCTAAAAATTTAGAAGGATCAGACGTCACGCGCTCTGTGGCTTCCCTGCGTGATATATTAACTTCCTAAAAGGTTGGTCTTCTTTGAAATGACGCGGAAAGATATAGGCTGATATCATCAGCGTCGGAGTGAATAGGGCAAGAAGTTTGCTTAAGAAGATCAATGATAAATATTATAGAGAGATAAATATTAGAAAGGATAGAACACTAAGGATAACCAGTATTAATATATTTATGAAAAGAAAAGTGGCTGCCTTCCTCAACAGCAACAGAACGCTCTGAGAGAAAACTTGAGATAATGTTGCAGAGAGAGAATGATAGAAATTGTAGGAGGCAGTTTTTGATTGAAAGCAAAGCTTTATGCCAGACTCTATCAAAAGCTTTTGAAATATGTAACGCGACAGGAAAAACTTCACAGTAATCTCTAAAAGAGAATGACCAAGACTCAGTAAGGAAAGCTAGATCACCAGTAGAGCAACCTTGACGGAAGCCATACTGGCGATCAGCTAAAAGATTGCAAATTGACAGAAGTTTAAGAATCTTCCATTTCAGGAACGAGAATATCCGTTTACTGCTTTAGACTGAACATGCATTCAGAGTGTCATATATATATATATATATATATATATATATATATATATATATATATATATATATATATATATATATATATATATATATATATATATATATATATATATATATATATATATATATATATATATATATATATATGTGTGTGTGTGTGTGTGTGTGTGTGTGTGTGTGTGTGTGTGTGTGTGTGTGTGTGTGTGTGTGTGTGTGTGTGTGTGTGTGTGTGTGTGTGTGTGCCTACAAGGAACACAGAAAAGATCAACAAGCGTAGTAGTGAAAGTATACATCCTGAGGAAGGAAAATGAACAGGTTGGAAAAAGGGCATTAGAAGTTGATGTATTAGAAAGTGGAAAGAGAGAAAAACCATAAAAAAGGTGGATTCACTGCTGCATGAAGGATAATACAGGACAAAAAAATGCACTATGGAACTTAAAGGAAATAAAGATACGCTGGTAAATAAAACGAGAAACAGAAACAGAGGCGTATAATAGAAAAGACTAATATCGAAAAGTACTTCCAATGCAAACCTGACAAGCTGAGATGATTTTATCCGCCGTCAGAAAATGGTGAACGAGACACGGCTGACTAATGTCGATGGATTCTTGCCGAGGAATGTACTTGATGTTTGTAACGATCTGATATGACGTGTCATGTTATACACCTCTTCTCCGCCGAGAACACGCATCTGTATAGCATTCCCACTAAACAAAGGCAATGGGTGGGAGGTGAATGTACTCCAGCGCTTGTATTCGCTAGTCAGGAGAGAGAAAAGAATTCTAAGAACAATAGGAAAGACAGGTTAGTTAAAACTTAGAAAATCAACTAACTCAACAAAAGCGAAGAACAGCACGGGGAACGTATTAAGTTTTAATTGCACAATTTGTAGAAGCATTTTCAATAGGATAAATTTGCTGAGATAATCAGCATGTGAAGAAACCTTTGATAATGTTGCGTAAAAAAAAAAAAAGAAAAAAAAACGTATTTGACATGGCGAGAAATGCTTAAAACTGATAATCATGCACTACTGCACAAGGACAAGAGAAACTGGAAGGGAGAAGACGTACCGCTGTGCGTTAATCAAACTGCAATAGTTGTAATAAAGACAGGTAATAGAAAAGGGTCCTTATGGGTAGATATTAAGGAAAGATCAAAGTCATAAATATAGGCACGTAACCCTTGATTGGTGTCAGCTTGGGTTATCGCAACAGTCTCTCACATACGCGCGCAAAATTTTCTACTTTCCATCTCTCCTCGGCATCACAGATATACTCTTTCATATTTTGGATCATATATTACTTACTTTACTTAGTAAATTTTATTTTATATCGTTACACATAAAAGTGATTGCTGCATCTAGACATCACATCAAAACCCTTTGCAAATAAGTAATTAACAAAAATATAATGAGTTAAAGTGAAGAAATAGTGTTTGCGTTATGTACAATAACACTTATTTTATTGTAACAATTCTTAATAATATAACAATAATTACTACATTAAACTATCTCATGATGTAGTACAAAGTAGTCTGTATGCAATGATACCTCCAGGTTTCTGATAAAATGTTACATAACATACATAACATACGCAATAATATAGAATGATTAAGGATCAAACTTCAATAAATTGCACGAGTATCACCATAACATCCCTGCACAAGCACTTGTCAGTCAGTCAGACACCGAGTGTCAATCGTGAAGAGAAGACGCCTGCCATGGCGTCCATTCTAAGTCCTTTGCAGATGATTGAGAGAGAGAGAGAGAGAGAGAGAGAGAGAGAGAGAGAGAGAGAGAGAGAGAGAGAGAGAGATAATATATTTAGTAGTTGTATATTACAGGGTTGGAGCGGAGCTCATAGTCACCTGTATGTGTGTGTGTGTGTGTGTGTGTGTGTGTGTGTGTGTGTGTGTGTGTGTGTGTGTGTGTGTGTGTGTGTGTGTGTGTGTGTGTGTGTGTGTGTGTGTGTGTGTGTGTGTGTGTGTGTGTGTGTGTGCGTGAGCCTGTGTACAACATGAAAACAGCTCAGTATCCCCCAAAGCGGAGGTGCTTCTAACGTTTTACCTCTGCCATTTGAGGGGTGTGCCTTCATAAATAGAAAATGTCAAAATCTTTCAGACTCAAACTCCCCTTGTGACTTCTTTCATCTGGCCAAAATATCTCCAATAACTTTACTTCATCTTTCCCTAATTTGTTTCATCCTGATGGCACCACTGCCATTTCATCTACCTCTAATGCTGAACTCTTCTCTCAAACCTTTGGAAATGTTAAAAACTCCACCTTGGATGATTCTGGAATTGCCTTCCCTCTCCTCCTCCCTCAAACTATGGACTTGATGGGGTCGCTTATATTGTTGTCAAAAACTTTCTTTCCGTGCGTACACTTTGCGTGGCCAAACTCTTTCAACTATGTTTATCTACTTCTACCTTTCCTTCTCGGTGGACGATTGCCTACATTTAGCCTTTTCCTGAAAGGGATGACCGTTGTAATCCTTCAGACTCCATAAAAGGACGGATAAGGCCCCTTGTACAGAGTTGGAGGGCGAGAAAATTGCCGGAGGCGCCTCAAAAAGTCTTTCTTCATAAACGCTGTGTTAGCATGAGATGAGATATGAAATTTCCAGTTTACATTATGAGTAAAGGACAGACCGAAGATATTCAGTGTAGAAGGGGGAGATTGTTCAGTGTAATTGAAGAAGAGAGAATAGTTGTCTGGAATGTTGTATCGAATTAATTGATGTAGGAAATGAGTATCTGAGACATTGAAAACTGCTAGATTTTCTCTTCCCCAATCTAAAAATTTAGAAGGATCAGACGTCACGCGCTCTGTGGCTTCCCTGCGTGATATATTAACTTCCTAAAAGGTTGGTCTTCTTTGAAATGACGCGGAAAGATATAGGCTGATATCATCAGCGTCGGAGTGAATAGGGCAAGAAGTTTGCTTAAGAAGATCAATGATAAATATTATAGAGAGATAAATATTAGAAAGGATAGAACACTAAGGATAACCAGTATTAATATATTTATGAAAAGAAAAGTGGCTGCCTTCCTCAACAGCAACAGAACGCTCTGAGAGAAAACTTGAGATAATGTTGCAGAGAGAGAATGATAGAAATTGTAGGAGGCAGTTTTGATTGAAAGCAAAGCTTTATGCCAGACTCTATCAAAAGCTTTTGAAATATGTAACGCGACAGGAAAAACTTCACAGTAATCTCTAAAAGAGAATGACCAAGACTCAGTAAGGAAAGCTAGATCACCAGTAGAGCAACCTTGACGGAAGCCATACTGGCGATCAGCTAAAAGATTGCAAATTGACAGAAGTTTAAGAATCTTCCATTTCAGGAACGAGAATATCCGTTTACTGCTTTAGACTGAACATGCATTCAGAGTGTCATCTTATATATATATATATATATATATATATATATATATATATATATATATATATATATATATATATATATATATATATATATATTGTGTGTGTGTGTGTGTGTGTGTGTGTGTGTGTGTGTGTGTGTGTGTGTGTGTGTGTGTGTGTGTGTGTGTGTGTGTGTGTGTGTGTGTGTGTGTGTGTGCCTACAAGGGAACACAGAAAAGATCAACAAGCGTAGTAGTGAAAGTATACATCCTGAGGAAGGAAAATGAACAGGTTGGAAAAAGGGCATTAGAAGTTGATGTATTAGAAAGTGGAAAGAGAGAAAAAACCATAAAAAAGGTGGATTCACTGCTGCATGAAGGATAATACAGGACAAAAAAATGCACTATGGAACTTAAAGGAAATAAAGATACGCTGGTAAATAAAACGAGAAACAGAAACAGAGGCGTATAATAGAAAAGACTAATATCGAAAAGTACTTCCAATGCAAACCTGACAAGCTGAGATGATTTTATCCGCCGTCAGAAAATGGTGAACGAGACACGGCTGACTAATGTCGATGGATTCTTGCCGAGGAATGTACTTGATGTTTGTAACGATCTGATATGACGTGTCATGTTATACACCTCTTCTCCGCCGAGAACACGCATCTGTATAGCATTCCCACTAAACAAAGGCAATGGGTGGGAGGTGAATGTACTCCAGCGCTTGTATTCGCTAGTCAGGAGAGAGAAAAGGATTCTAAGAACAATAGGAAAGACAGGTTAGTTAAAACTTAGAAAATAAATTAACTCAACAAAAGCGAAGAACAGCACGGGGAACATATCAATTTTAATTACACAATTTGTAGAAGCATTTTCAATAGGATAAATTTGCTCAGATAATCAGCATGTGAAGAAACCTTTGATAATGTTGCGTAGAAAAAAAAAAAAAAAACGTATTCGACATGGCGAGAAATGCTTAAAACTGATAATCATGCACTATTGCACAAGGACAAGAGAAACTGGAAGGGAGAAGACGTACCGCTGTGCGTTAGACAAACTGCAATAGTTGTAATAAAGACAGGTAATAGAATAGGGTCCTTATGGGTAGATATTAAGGAAAGATCAAAGTCATAAATATAGGCACGTAACCCTTGATTGGTGTCAGCTTGGGTTATCGCAACAGTCTCTCACATACGCGCGCAAAATTTTCTACTTTCCATCTCTCCTCGGCATCACAGATATACTCTTTCATATTTTGGATCATATATTACTTACTTTACTTAGTAAATTTTATTTTATATCGTTACACATAAAAGTGATTGCTGCATCTAGACATCACATCAAAACCCTTTGCAAATAAGTAATTAACAAAAATATAATGAGTTAAAGTGAAGAAATAGTGTTTGCGTTATGTACAATAACACTTATTTTATTGTAACAATTCTTAATAATATAACAATAATTACTACATTAAACTATCTCATGATGTAGTACAAAGTAGTCTGTATGCAATGATACCTCCAGGTTTCTGATAAAATGTTACATAACATACATAACATACGCAATAATATAGAATGATTAAGGATCAAACTTCAATAAATTGCACGAGTATCACCATAACATCCCTGCACAAGCACTTGTCAGTCAGTCAGACACCGAGTGTCAATCGTGAAGAGAAGACGCCTGCCATGGCGTCCATTCTAAGTCCTTTGCAGATGATTGAGAGAGAGAGAAAGAGAGAGAGAGAGAGAGAGAGAGAGAGAGAGAGAGAGAGAGAGATAATATATTTAGTAGTTGTATATTACAGGGTTGGAGCGGAGCTCATAGTCACCTGTATGTGTGTGGTGTGTGTGTGTGTGTGTGTGTGTGTGTGTGTGTGTGTGTGTGTGTGTGTGTGTGTGTGTGTGTGTGTGTGTGTGTGTGTGTGTGTGTGTGTGTGTGTGTGTGTGTGTGTGTGTGTGTGTGTGTGTGCGTGAGCCTGTGTACAACATGAAAACAGCTCAGTATCCCCCAAAGCGGAGGTGCTTCTAACGTTTTACCTCTGCCATTTGAGGGGTGTGCCTTCATAAATAGAAAATGTCAAAATCTTTCAGACTCAAACTCCCCTTGTGACTTCTTTCATCTGGCCAAAAATATCTCCAATAACTTTACTTCATCTTTCCCTAATTTGTTTCATCCTGATGGCACCACTGCCATTTCATCTACCTCTAATGCTGAACTCTTCTCTCAAACCTTTGGAAATGTTAAAAACTCCACCTTGGATGATTCTGGAATTGCCTTCCCTCTCCTCCTCCCTCAAACTATGGACTTGATGGGGTCGCTTATATTGTTGTCAAAACTTTCTTTCCGTGCGTACACTTTGCGTGGCCAAACTCTTTCAACTATGTTTATCTACTTCTACCTTTCCTTCTCGGTGGACGATTGCCTACATTTAGCCTTTTCCTGAAAGGGATGACCGTTGTAATCCTTCAGACTCCATAAAAGGACGGATAAGGCCCCTTGTACAGAGTTGGAGGGCGAGAAAATTGCCGGAGGCGCCTCAAAAAGTCTTTCTTCATAAACGCTGTGTTAGCATGAGATGAGATATGAAATTTCCAGTTTACATTATGAGTAAAGGACAGACCGAAGATATTCAGTGTAGAAGGGGGAGATTGTTCAGTGTAATTGAAGAAGAGAGAATAGTTGTCTGGAATGTTGTATCGAATTAATTGATGTAGGAAATGAGTATCTGAGACATTGAAAACTGCTAGATTTTCTCTTCCCCAATCTAAAAATTTAGAAGGATCAGACGTCACGCGCTCTGTGGCTTCCCTGCGTGATATATTAACTTCCTAAAAGGTTGGTCTTCTTTGAAATGACGCGGAAAGATATAGGCTGATATCATCAGCGTCGGAGTGAATAGGGCAAGAAGTTTGCTTAAGAAGATCAATGATAAATATTATAGAGAGATAAATATTAGAAAGGATAGAACACTAAGGATAACCAGTATTAATATATTTATGAAAAGAAAAGTGGCTGCCTTCCTCAACAGCAACAGAACGCTCTGAGAGAAAACTTGAGATAATGTTGCAGAGAGAGAATGATAGAAATTGTAGGAGGCAGTTTTTGATTGAAAGCAAAGCTTTATGCCAGACTCTATCAAAAGCTTTTGAAATATGTAACGCGACAGGAAAAACTTCACAGTAATCTCTAAAAGAGAATGACCAAGACTCAGTAAGGAAAGCTAGATCACCAGTAGAGCAACCTTGACGGAAGCCATACTGGCGATCAGCTAAAAGATTGCAAATTGACAGAAGTTTAAGAATCTTCCATTTCAGGAACGAGAATATCCGTTTACTGCTTTAGACTGAACATGCATTCAGAGTGTCATCTATATATATATATATATATATATATATATATATATATATATATATATATATATATATATATATATATATATATATATATATATATATATATATATGTGTGTGTGTGTGTGTGTGTGTGTGTGTGTGTGTGTGTGTGTGTGTGTGTGTGTGTGTGTGTGTGTGTGTGTGTGTGTGTGTGTGTGTGTGTGTGCCTACAAGGAACACAGAAAAGATCAACAAGCGTAGTAGTGAAAGTATACATCCTGAGGAAGGAAAATGAACAGGTTGGAAAAAGGGCATTAGAAGTTGATGTATTAGAAAGTGGAAAGAGAGAAAACCATAAAAAGGTGGATTCACTGCTGCATGAAGGATAATACAGGACAAAAAATGCACTATGGAACTTAAAGGAAATAAAGATACGCTGGTAAATAAAACGAGAAACAGAAACAGAGGCGTATAATAGAAAAGACTAATATCGAAAAGTACTTCCAATGCAAACCTGACAAGCTGAGATGATTTTATCCGCCGTCAGAAAATGGTGAACGAGACACGGCTGACTAATGTCGATGGATTCTTGCCGAGGAATGTACTTGATGTTTGTAACGATCTGATATGACGTGTCATGTTATACACCTCTTCTCCGCCGAGAACACGCATCTGTATAGCATTCCCACTAAACAAAGGCAATGGGTGGGAGGTGAATGTACTCCAGCGCTTGTATTCGCTAGTCAGGAGAGAAAAGAATTCTAAGAACAATAGGAAAGACAGGTTAGTTAAAACTTAGAAAATCAACTAACTCAACAAAAGCGAAGAACAGCACGGGGAACGTATTAAGTTTTAATTGCACAATTTGTAGAAGCATTTTCAATAGGATAAATTTGCTGAGATAATCAGCATGTGAAGAAACCTTTGATAATGTTGCGTAGAAAAAAAAAGAAAAAAACGTATTTGACATGGCGAGAAATGCTTAAAACTGATAATCATGCACTACTGCACAAGGACAAGAGAAACTGGAAGGGAGAAGACGTACCGCTGTGCGTTAATCAAACTGCAATAGTTGTAATAAAGACAGGTAATAGAAAAGGGTCCTTATGGGTAGATATTAAGGAAAGATCAAAGTCATAAATATAGGCACGTAACCCTTGATTGGTGTCAGCTTGGGTTATCGCAACAGTCTCTCACATACGCGCGCAAAATTTTCTACTTTCCATCTCTCCTCGGCATCACAGATATACTCTTTCATATTTTGGATCATATATTACTTACTTTACTTAGTAAATTTTATTTTATATCGTTACACATAAAAGTGATTGCTGCATCTAGACATCACATCAAAACCCTTTGCAAATAAGTAATTAACAAAAATATAATGAGTTAAAGTGAAGAAATAGTGTTTGCGTTATGTACAATAACACTTATTTTATTGTAACAATTCTTAATAATATAACAATAATTACTACATTAAACTATCTCATGATGTAGTACAAAGTAGTCTGTATGCAATGATACCTCCAGGTTTCTGATAAAATGTTACATAACATACATAACATACGCAATAATATAGAATGATTAAGGATCAAACTTCAATAAATTGCACGAGTATCACCATAACATCCCTGCACAAGCACTTGTCAGTCAGTCAGACACCGAGTGTCAATCGTGAAGAGAAGACGCCTGCCATGGCGTCCATTCTAAGTCCTTTGCAGATGATTGAGAGAGAGAGAGAGAGAGAGAGAGAGAGAGAGAGAGAGAGAGAGAGAGAGAGATAATATATTTAGTAGTTGTATATTACAGGGTTGGAGCGGAGCTCATAGTCACCTGTATGTGTGTGTGTGTGTGTGTGTGTGTGTGTGTGTGTGTGTGTGTGTGTGTGTGTGTGTGTGTGTGTGTGTGTGTGTGTGTGTGTGTGTGTGTGTGTGTGTGTGTGTGTGTGTGTGTGTGTGTGTGTGTGTGTGTGTGCGTGAGCCTGTGTACAACATGAAAACAGCTCAGTATCCCCCAAAGCGGAGGTGCTTCTAACGTTTTACCTCTGCCATTTGAGGGGTGTGCCTTCATAAATAGAAAATGTCAAAATCTTTCAGACTCAAACTCCCCTTGTGACTTCTTTCATCTGGCCAAAATATCTCCAATAACTTTACTTCATCTTTCCCTAATTTGTTTCATCCTGATGGCACCACTGCCATTTCATCTACCTCTAATGCTGAACTCTTCTCTCAAACCTTTGGAAATGTTAAAAACTCCACCTTGGATGATTCTGGAATTGCCTTCCCTCTCCTCCTCCCTCAAACTATGGACTTGATGGGGTCGCTTATATTGTTGTCAAAACTTTCTTTCCGTGCGTACACTTTGCGTGGCCAAACTCTTTCAACTATGTTTATCTACTTCTACCTTTCCTTCTCGGTGGACGATTGCCTACATTTAGCCTTTTCCTGAAAGGGATGACCGTTGTAATCCTTCAGACTCCATAAAAGGACGGATAAGGCCCCTTGTACAGAGTTGGAGGGCGAGAAAATTGCCGGAGGCGCCTCAAAAAGTCTTTCTTCATAAACGCTGTGTTAGCATGAGATGAGATATGAAATTTCCAGTTTACATTATGAGTAAAGGACAGACCGAAGATATTCAGTGTAGAAGGGGGAGATTGTTCAGTGTAATTGAAGAAGAGAGAATAGTTGTCTGGAATGTTGTATCGAATTAATTGATGTAGGAAATGAGTATCTGAGACATTGAAAACTGCTAGATTTTCTCTTCCCCAATCTAAAAATTTAGAAGGATCAGACGTCACGCGCTCTGTGGCTTCCCTGCGTGATATATTAACTTCCTAAAAGGTTGGTCTTCTTTGAAATGACGCGGAAAGATATAGGCTGATATCATCAGCGTCGGAGTGAATAGGGCAAGAAGTTTGCTTAAGAAGATCAATGATAAATATTATAGAGAGATAAATATTAGAAAGGATAGAACACTAAGGATAACCAGTATTAATATATTTATGAAAAGAAAAGTGG
>NC_059281.1:931259-938511 GCF_017591435.1 Portunus trituberculatus
GCCATTTCATCTACCTCTAATGCTGAAATGAACTCTTCTCTCAAACCTTTTGAAAAAAAATGTTAAAAACTCCACCTTGGATGATTCTGGAATTGCCTTCCTTCTCCTCCTCCCTCAAACTATGGACTTGATGGTGTCGCTTATATTGTTGTCAAAAACTTTGTTTCCGTGCTTACACTTTGCCTGGCCAAACTCTTTCAACTATGTTTATCTACTTCTACCTTTCCTTCTCGGTGGACGATTGCCTACATTTAGCCTTTTCCTGAAAGGGATGACTGTTGTAATCCTTCAGGCTACTATCTTTTATAGCTTTAATCATTTGCTTGTTTAAAATTTTTAATCTCTTCATAATAGAAAGATTCTTAAACATGTCACTTCAGAATATTCTATCTGATCGCTAGTATGGCTTCCGTATAAATTGCTCTACTGTTGATCTTCTTGCGTTCCTTACTAGGTAGGTCTTGTTCATCTTTTAGAGATTTCAGTGAAACGTTTGCTGTTGCGTTAGACATATCAAAAGCTTTTGATAGAGTCTGGCACACTCCTTTGCTTTCAAAACTGCCCTACGGTTTCTATCCTTCTCTCTGCAACTTTGTCAAATTTCCTTTCCGACCGTTCTATTGTAGTTGTGGTAGACGGCAACTGTTCTTCTACTAAATTTATTAAGTGTTCTTCCTCAGGGTTATGTTTTGTCACGTACTCTCTATTATTCATTAAAGATCTTCCTAACTAAACTTCTTTGCCTATCTGCTGTAACGCTGATGATACCACCCTACATCTTTCACGTCCTTTCATAGACGACAATCCCTTTAGGAAGTCAAAAGATCACGAACGGACGCTACAGAATATCTGTCTTCTGATCTTTCTAAGATTTCTCATCGGGACAAAATTTAGTAGTATTCAATGCCTAAAAACTTAATTCCTGCGTCAATGAACTCGACACAACCTCCGTAACAACTATTCACTCTTCTTCAATGACACACAACTTTCACTTTCTTCTAAACTGAATATCCTCGGTTTGTCTTTTACTCATAATTTAAGTGGAAACTTCACATTTCATCTTCTATAAAGTTAAGGGATCTGAGGCGTCTCTGCCAGTTTTTCTCGTCATTCCAACTGCCAATCATGTACAAGAGCTTAATTTGACAATGGTGTCCATATCTTCATTAGTCTTCGGAGAAGATGTAGCTGGTAAGTGGCTGACGATACGAGGTTGCTGATATTTTTTTATTTTTTACGGTAAGGCCTATAGCGCCTGTAGGCACACATAAAGAGTGTAATGGAAGCGCTGTTCAGCTTCCGCCCATTAGTGGCGCAGGCAATTTTATTTATAGTGGTACCCATATTAGGGCCCATATCACCGCCCAAGCTCATCTTGAGTGTAGACACCTAGATCCTGGCGTATCATGGTGATATGCAGTATATATATATATATATATATATATATATATATATATATATATATATATATATATATATATATATATATATATATATATATATATATATATATATATATATATATATATATATATATATATATATATATATATATATATATATATATATATATATATATATATATATATATATATATATATATATATATATATATATATATATATATATATATATATATATATATATATATATATATATATATATATATATATATATATATATATATATATATATATATATATATATATATATCTATATCTATCTATCTATCTATCTATCTATCTATCTATCTATATATATATATATATATATATATATATATATATATATATATATATATATATATATATATATATATATATATATATATATATATATATATATATATATATATATATATATATATATATATATATATATATATATATATATATATATATATATATATATATATATATATATATATATATATATATATATATATATATATATATATATATATATATATATATATATATATATATATATATATATATATATATATATATATATATATATATATATATATATATATATATATATATATATATATATATATATATATATATAAATATACACGCTTTTTTATGCAGAAGGGACCCTAACGAAGAGCAACAATGAATTGGAAAAAAATGCACAAATTAAATGCAAGTTCTCTTAAAAAATAGCAGGAAAATTCAGGGAGAAATATCTTGAAACCTCTCTCCTTAATTGAAGAAGTCAAGTCGTAGGGAGACAGAAATATAGAAGAAGGCAGGAAGTTACAAAGTTTATTAGAGAAAAGTATAAATGCTTGAGAGTACTGATAAACTCTTGTAATAGAGAGTTGGACAGAATATTACGTGTCATGTTATACACCTCTTCTCCGCCGCCAACACGCATCTGTATAACATTCCCACTAAACAAAGTCAATGGGTTGGAGGTCAATGTACTCCAGCGGTTTTATACGCTAGTCAGGAGAGAGAAAAGGATTCTAAGAATAATACGAAAGACAGGTTAGATAAAACTTAAAAAATCAACTAACTCAACAAAAGCGAAGAACAGCACGGTGAACGTATTAAATTTTAATTGCACAATTTGTAGAAGCATTTTCAATAGGATAAATTTGCTGAGATAATCAGCATGTGAAGAAACCTTTCATATTGTTGCGTAAAAAAAAAAAGAAAAAAAAAACGTAATCGACATGGCGAGAATTCCTTAAAACTGATAATCATGCACTATTGCACAAGGACAAGAGAAACTAGAAGGGAGAAGACGTACCGCCGTGCGTTAGACAAACTGCAATATAGTTGGGTCACTTAGGGCGATTCGCTTCACCTTACGTGAAGGAAGTATTTTGAGGGTCTTATCCTAAGCATTTTGTGCCGCTGAATCCGAAAATCGTAGTTGGGTCACTCGTTAGCGGTAAGTTTTCGCGCAAATTGCAAATTTCGGAAATTGGCAAGAAAAAAATTGCAGAATGAGAACCAGACGTCGTAGAGACCTCGTTTTGGACTCAAATTGAAGCTTATTAGGAGCACAACAAAAGTTATAAAATGCTTCTGGCTGTATCTGTTCTCATAAAGGCACTACTGTATGATTCATAGAAAATGGGAATTTTTCTCTGACTGTCCCCTCATGGTCGTACCTTATGACATACGGTAATGAAATTTCGCAAATAAATGTAAAATTGCATTGGCTATAATTTTAGAAATTAGCTATAAACCCGTAAATAAAATAAATTCATTTATTATATCGCACATTTTCCTTCCCAGGGCTCGCAATGAAATCGTGTGTCATTTGCGGTGCAACTAACGGAGATGTGGTCCTTCGACCTCGGACGCCCTAGGAGGATGTTCGGAGTATGCTGGCCAAGTGGGCTTCGAAAGGCGAATTCGTAGAGGCCCACAGGAGGTCCTTTAGAAGGGACGATTGGTCCACAAGGACAGCCCAGCGGTCACGAAGAAGACACACGAGATGACCAAAGAGGTTGCGGGTCTTCTTCGCCAGCATAACCCCTTCACTCGCGAGAAAGCCCAACTCACCACCGTCCTTTCCCGCAAGGTTGCTCTAGATGAGATGGTGGACGCACTGACAAGGATCGAGGAGACTGGCAAGGAAGCTCTCTTGAAGTACGAAGAGGGAAGGATCAGGACTGCGCAGCAAAGTCCATGGGAAGTCCTTCATCGTCTGCCTACCAAGACATTCAAAACGCTGGGCAAGAAAGCCAAAGTTTCAATCGGAGGAAGAAGGTGATTGTCACGGGATCCTCAGACTTCAATCGGCGCCTGCTGCTCGCCGTCCAACTCGACAGCAGTCTGGACCTTCACACCATCATCTCCATCTATGAGCTGTCCCTGTTCCCTCTTGCCCTCTTTGACGACCAAGGCTACCCGCGGGTCACGACAAAAAGTGCCCTTCTCAGGGTTCTGGAGAAGATGAACGCGGCGGTCTCCACGGCCTCCCAACCCCCTTCATCCTCTCGCGTGCTGGTCCTCGACGTTATGGCTATCCTTCAGCAGCACCCGTTTCCGGCTCAGCAAACTTCAAGGAGCTAGTTGGATCCTTCCTGCAGAGAGTTGCCCGACTGGGTGTTGGCTACGGGAGTTGCACCTTGTCTTCGACAGGTACGACATCGGCGCGTCCCTCAAAGACAAGACGAGGGAACAGCGAGCCCGAGGTGGAGGATACGATATGGACATCCAAGCAGCGACGAGGATCAAAGCTGGAATGACCATGGCCCACATCTTGTCCACCAAAAGCAACAAGGATGCTATGACCTCTCTCATTGCCTCCCAAATCCAGCACCATTCATGGGGATTACGCGTCGTCTGCGCGTGGCGCGGCAAAGCCGTGGCAACTTCTGGACCGGACGGAGCCAAGTTCGCTTCAGAACAAGAGGAAGCGGACACTAAGATGATATATCATCTCTCCCTGCTCAACAAAGATGTGGAGGCAACCGTAGTTTCTCCGGACACTGACGTCCTCGTCCTCCTCCTCCGACACTTCCCCAAGATACCTCCCAACACGTGCCTCCAGCTTGGCAAGACGACTTTCAACGTTCAGCTCATCCACGACAAACTGGGCTCTCACGCGGATGTGATCACGTCCTTCCATGCTCTGACTGGTTGCGACACCACTTGCGCCCTCTTCAGGAAAGGCAAGTTGCAAGCTTGGCCTGTGTTCCAGGCGGCCGACCAGGCAACCCTCGATGCTCTGGGTACACTCCGAAGCCCTGGTCCGCTGACGCAAGAGAGCCTGGACGTGCTGTGCCGATTCGTGAGTAGAATTTACGGATATACCTGCTCTCTGCCGCAGGCGAGGTGGACGGCACTTCAGAAGAAGAAGGTTGGAGCAGCACTGGCCCCTCCGACAGTCGCCGCCACCACCCAGCACATTATGCGAGCCCAGCTACAGGCCGTCGTCTGGGAGGGGGCCGTGAAGAAGGAGTTGGTGACCCTCGACCCGACCAAGTATGGCTACGAAGCAGACCTGGCGCCTATTCCTTCCACCCTGCCTCCCGCCCCACAAAGTATCATGGATGTGATGCAGTGCGGATGCAAGACGAACTGCTCGATCAATCGCTGCCGCTGTCAACGCCTCCAGACTCCTTGTTCGGAGCTTTGCGATTGCTCCCCCGAGATGTGCATCAACGACGAGGAAGATGGGCATGAGGACGTCGATGGCGTAGACGACTAGATATTCTATTTTTTTTTCAACCTGTGAACGCTCGCTATTTTGTGTTCTGTATTTTTTATGTTCTAATTGTGATTTTCCAAAATACGCGGAGGAGACTCGGTTTCGTTGTTTGAAATTTTGTGTTCTGGATTAAACTATTATTTATTGTGAGACCTAGATGCTTGTTTTGTTGGATCGATTAAACGCTAGTGAATAATTCAGTTGAAATACCCTGTTCTACGCAATAATTTTGCCCACCCTTGCACAAATTCGTTAATTACATGTGTCCTAAAAACAATTGTTTGTTATTTTATTTTTTTTACTAATTAAAAACTAAATTTTAAAAAAGGAACTCAGTTCCTTCTTTAAAATTTAGTTTTAATTTTAAAAATCAGGCTTTAAGGCCAAAATTATTCCTTTTATATTTTTTTCCATTTTTTTCCAATTATCTATAATTTCCATTATAATTCAGTAATGCGAACAGATACAACCACGGAGTACTACATAACATTTTATGCACTCTTAAAAAGCTTCATTTTAAGACAAAAACCAGGGTCCTACGACGTCTGGTTCTCATTCTGCAATTTTTTCTTGCCAATTTCTGAAATTTGCAATTTGCGCAAAAACTTACCAATAACGAGTGACCCAACTATGATTTTCGGATTCAGCGGCACAAAATGCTTAGGATAAGACCCTCAAAATACTTCCTTCACCTAAGGTGAAGCGAAAGCCTTTTTTCCGCCCTAAGTGACCCGACTAATAGTTGTAATAAAGACAGGTAATAGAATAGGGTCCTTATGGGTAGAAATTAAGGAAAGATCAAAGTCATAAATAAAGGCCCGTAACCTTGATTGGTGTCAGCATGGGTTATCGCAACAGTCTCTCACATACGCGCGCAAAATGTTCTACTTTCCATATCTCCTCGGCATCACAGATATACTCTTTCATATTTTGGATCATATATTACTTACTTTACTTAGTACATTTTATTTTATATCGTTACACATAAAATGATTAAGGATCAAACTTCAAAAAATTGCACGAGTATCACCATAACATCCCTGCACAAGCACTTGTCAGCGGGTCAGACACCGAGTGATAATCGTGAAGAGAAGACGCCTGCCATGGCGTCCATTCTAAGTCCTTACAGATGATAGAGAGAGAGAGAGAGAGAGAGATAATATATTTAGTAGTTGTATATTACAGGGTTGAAGCGGAGCTCATAGTCACCTGTGTGTGTGTGTGTGTGTGTGTGTGTGTGTGTGTGTGTGTGTGTGTGTGTGTGTGTGTGTGTGTGTGTGTGTGTGTGTGTGTGTGTGTGTGTGTGTGTGTGTGTGTGTGTGTGTGCGTGCGCATGTGTACAACATGACAACAGCTCAGCATCCCACAAAGCAGAGGTGCTTCTAGCGTTTTACCTCTGCCATTTGAGGGTTTCGCCTTCATAAATAGAAAATGTCAAAATCTTTCAGACTCAAACTCCCCTTGTGACTTCTTTCATCTGGCCAAAAATATCTCCAATAAATTTACTTAATCTTTCCCTAATGGCACTACTGCCATTTCATCTACCTCTAATGCTGAACTTTTCTCTCAAACCTTTGGAAAAAAAAATGTTAAAAACTCCACCTTGGATGATTCTGGAATTGCTTTCCCTCTCCTCCTTCCTCCAACTATGGACTTGATGGGGTCACTTACATTGTTATCAAAAACTTTGTTTCCGTGCGTACACCTTGCCTGGCCAAACTCTTTCAACGATGTCTACCTACCTTTCCTTCTCGGTGGACGATTGCCTACATTTAGCCTGTTCCTGAAAGGGATGACCGTTTTAATCCTTCAGACAGCTATCTTTTATAGCTTTAATGATTTATTTGTTTAAAATTTTTAATCTGTTCATAACAGAAAGATTCTTAAACATGTCACTTCAAAATATTCTATCTGATCGCTAGTATGGCTTCCGTATAAATTGCTCTACTGTTGATCTTCTGGCGTTCCTTATTAGGTAGTTCTTGTTCATCTTTTAGGTTAGGTTAGGTTACGTTAGGTTAGGTTAGCTTAGCTTAGGTTATGTTAAGGTTAGGTTAGGTTAGGTTAGGTTAGG
>NC_059281.1:939011-1051374 GCF_017591435.1 Portunus trituberculatus
GGAAACAATGTGAAGAGATGAAGGCTAAACTCATGGAAATGGAGATAAAAATATCCGAAGGGGACTTGAGGAAAGAGGAATGTCTTAATCTAATTGATACCAGGATGAAAGAAGTGAACCATGAACATCAGGAGGTACAAAGGTCGTTTAGGGAGATAGTAAAAAAGCAGGAAGAGGAAAATAAAGGGATTACGAGAGGAAATGGTAAAGGCACTAAAGGAAAATGAGTATGTGGTGAGAGATATCGCTGAAAAGAAAAATGTGTGATCATAATAGGATTGGGAGGAAACTAACAGGAACTGGCAGGACAGGAGAGATAAGGAAAATGACAAGATTAAGTCTTTACTGAACAATATCTCTGTGGAAGAAGAGGACCTATATGCTGAGGTAGAAGAAAGTGTGAGATTGGGAGCTTTTGAGGAAGGCAAGAATAGACCATTAAAATTGAAATTAAAGTCTCAGGTGGCAGCAGAGGCCTTGTTGAGGAAACTTAAGGACTCTGAGGAAACCAAAACAATTTACATAAGAAGAAATATGTCACAAGATGAGAGAATGAAAATGAAGGAGCTAGTATCTGAAGTGAAAGAGGAATGACGAAAGAACAGAGGAGGAAAAGATCAAGTTTTTTTGGAGGATGAGAAATGGGAGGCTAAAGAAGTGGTGGATAAAACAGACGGAATAGGCATTACATGGAAGAATAAGACTAGGAATGGAATAAAAGTGACTTCCACGAACATAGATGGATTTCTGTCTAAGAGGCTAGAATGTATGGATTACCTAAGAAATAACAAACTGGACATAATGTGTGTAGTGGAAACAAAGCTAAGGCCCGAAATAAAGCTAGACTGGTTTGTTGTAAAACACTACAAAGTATGGAGAAATGATAGAAAAAATAAAGGAGGTGGTGGTATAATGGTTCTTACTAAGGAAGATCTGATAGTGAAGGAGGTGAACTATAGTAAGAGAAATGAGGAAGTGATAAGAATGCTTATAACAGATGGCAAGAGGGACATTAATATTATAACAGTATACATACCACCCAGAACCAGTGCTTGGGAATATGAACAGTACCAAATGGTGATGAGAAATACTCTAGACAGAATGAAGCAAGAACTCAACAGAAAGGATAGAGTGATGATAGTTGGAGACTTTAATTGCAAAGAAATAGTGTGGGAAGACTACGAAGTGGTGAAAAGTGGTGAGTGGGCAGAAGAATTGTTAAAGGTAGCAACAAATAACTTGATGGCACAGTGGGTGAGATCACCAACAAGGTGCAGGGGACAGGATGTTGCAGCAAGGTTGGATTTGGTATTTACCAGGGGAATCTCTCTAAAAGAGGAAATTGAACATGAAAGTCCCTTGGGGAAAAGCGATCATGATGTCCTAAGCTTTGAGCTGGATACAGAATTAAGCACGAATAAGATTGTGGAACGCAGGGAGGAAAAATTAAATTATACAAGGGCAAATTCTAACCATATAAGGGAGTTCTATAATGAAATTGACTGGTCCATGGTATACTAGGAAAGAGATATGCAATTGAAGTACGATAAATTTATGGACTTGTATAACTCTGCTGTGAAAAAATTTGTGCCATATTACAGAAAAGGGACTTTAAATAATAAACAGTGGTTTAATAGAAATTGTGAAGAAGCAAAAAAGAACAAAGAAAAGGCATGCAAGAAACTTAAGAAAAACAGTGATGTATTATCAAGGGAAGGCTACAAAACAGCAAGGAATAGATATGTTGAAGTAAGGAGAACAGCACAGAAGGAATATGAACAGAGGGTGGTGGAAAACTGTGATAGTGACCCAAAAATGTTTTACATATTCATAAATGGAAAACTAAATAAAAAGGAGGCAATAGAAAAGGTAAAAAACAGGGAAGAAGTGTATGAAGATGCTGGAGAGATAGCTGAAATTTTGAACAACAACTTTTTCAAAGTGTTTACAAAGGAGGAGCATTTTATGGGAGGAAGGCCTACGGAAATAAAGCAAATGCAGGACATCATGGTTACTAAGGAAGATGTAAGGAAAATTATAAGCAATCTGGATATCAATAAATCAATGGGGCCTGATGGCATATCTGGGAGGTTGCTAAAAGAATGTAAGGTTCAATTGTTGAACCCCATATTTGATATTGTGGAAACCTCCATACGAACAGGATTAGTCCCGAAAGAGTGGAAAAGAGCTGACATTGTGCCTATATATAAGAATGGTAGTAGAATGGAACCGCTAAATTATAGACCAGTATCGTTGACTAGTATATTGTGCAAGGTATGTGAAGAAGTAATTAAAGCTAAGTGGAGTGAGTATCTAGAAAGTGAAAACATTCTGAGTGAAAGGCAGTTTGGTTTCAGAAAAGGAAGATCGTGTGTATCCAATTTATAATGTTTTTATTCAAGAGTGACTGACATACTACAACATAGAGAGGGATGGGTGGATGCTATCTACCTGGACTTGAGAAAGGCCTTTGATAAAGTACCACACAATAGATTGATGTGGAAACTAAAGATGACTGGAGGAGTAAATGATAAACTAGCAAGATGGATGGAAAATTACTTAATGGGAAGAGAAATGAGAACAATGGTGAGAGGAAGGAAATCCGAGTGGAAGAAGGTAACCAGTGGAGTTCCACAAGGGTCAGTGCTGGATCCCATCATGTTTTTGATTTATGTTAATGATATGCCAGTAGGAATTGACAGTTATATGAACATGTTTGCGAACGATACTAAAATTATGAGGAGAGTAAAGAATGTGGAAGATTGTAACAAGTTACAGGAAGATCTTGATAAAATATATGAGTGGAGTAAAGAGTGGCAGATGGAATTTAATATAGACAAGACCCATGTTATGAAAATGGGAAGAAGTAGATACAGACCAAACTGGGATTACAGACTGGGTGATGAGAAAATTAAAGAGACCAATGAGGAGAAAGACTTAGGAGTAACCGTGCAAAACACTTTGTCACCGGAGAAACACATTAACAAGATTTTTTGGAAAACATACAACATGCTTCAAAATATTGGCCTTGCATTCCACTACCTAGATGAGGGAATGATGAAGAAGATATTATGTACCTTCATAAGACCCCAGCTAGAATATGCAGCATGTGTCTGGTCACCGCATAAGAAGAAAAATGTGAAGAAGGTAAAAAGGGTACAAAGGCTGGCAACAAGGATGGCACCAGGACTCAGGGAGTTAGACTATGAGGAAAGACTGAGGAAGCTGGGGCTGACCACATTAGAAGAGAGAAGAACAAGAGGAGACATGATAACTATGTATAAATTGGTGAACAAGATTGACATACTGGATAGAGAGTTGATAAAGGTGACCACAAGTAATCATCTCCGAGGACATAGAAAAAAGCTAATAAAGGACATCTGTCTAAATGACGTGAGAAAATACAGTTTCCCGCATCGTAGCATTGATAAGTGGAATAAACTGAGCAGTCATGTTGTTGACGTGGTGTGTGTCAATCAGATGAAAGAGAGATATGACAGGAATGGACTAGGAGACAGGACACAGAGAGCTTAGCTTGGGCTCTGTAATACACAAATAGGTAAATACACACACACACATCAAGTTTATAAATTGATTAACGGAATGGATGAAGTGGATAATGAGAAACTAATCCTGAGAGAAGAATATGACTTTAGAAGCACAAGATCGCATAGTAAGAAACTAAGGAAGGGACGATGTCTGAGAGATATTAAAAAATTTAGTTTCCCGCAAAGATGTGTTGAGACTTGGAACAGTTTGAGTGAGGAAGTGGTATCAGCAAAGAGTGTACAGGCTGGGTGATGAGAAAAATAAAGAGACCAATGAGGAAAAAGACTTAGGAGTAACCATTCAAAACACTTTGTCACCGGAGAAACACATTAACAAGATTTTTGGGAAAACATATAACATGCTTCAAAATATTAGCCTTGCGTTTCACTACCTAGATGAAGGAATGATGAAGAAGATATTATGTACCTTAATAAGACCCCAGTTAGAATATGCAGCTTGTGTCTGGTAGCCGCATATGAAGAAAAATGTGAAGAAGGTAGAAAAGGAACAGAGGCTGGCAACAAGGATGGTACCAGGACTCAGGGAGTTAGACTATGAGGAAAGACTGAGGAAGCTGGGGCTGACCACATTAGAAGAGAGAAGAACAAGAGGAGACATGATAACTATGTATAAATTGGTGAACAAGATTGACATACTGGACAGAGAGTTGATAAAGGTGACCACAAGTAATCATCTCTGAGGACATGGAAAAAAGCTAATAAAACACATGTCTAAATGACATGAGAAAATACAGTTTCCCGCATCGTAGCATTGATAAGTGGAATAAACTGAGCAGTGATGTCGTTGACGCAGTGTGTGTTAATCAGATGAAAGAGAGATATGACAGGAATGGACAAGGAGACAGGACACAGAGAGCTTAGCTCGGGCCCTGTAATACACAAATAGGTAAATACAAATAGATAAATACACATACTGAAAAAGGAAGTAGCTAACTACAAGACATTGATGGAAGAAGGACTCGGTAAAGCCGAGAAAGAAAAAGAGAAGCTGAAAGATCTAGTAAACAAAGAAGAGGAAAGAGTACAGAACGTGATTAAAAAAGAAGTACAAGCATGGAGAGTCCAAGATAAGAAAGATAAGGCTGATTTTCAGGAGGTGATTCAAGAACAACTAAAAGAAAAAGAAGAAAATATGACAAGTAAAATGATAGGAGTCCTCAAGACAAAAGAAAATCTAGTTAGAGAAATTGCAGAAAATAAGAAGAGTGTAGTCGTATTTGGAATAAAAGAAAAAAATATAAAATATAGACCAAGAAGAGAAAAAGAAGAAATGAAATCAAAGACCTACTAAAAAATCTAAACGACGAAGATAGGCAGAACTTGGAAAAGGAAGTAGAAGAAATAAACAGAATGGGACCATATCAAGAAGGAAAAACGAGACCAATTAAAATACTACTAAAATCACAAGCCGCAACAGAAAAAATATTATATAGAACAACAAAACTTAGAGAAACAGAAGGCTGCAAGGATATATATATATAAAGAAAAATAGAAATGAGGAAGAAAGGAAGAGATACAATGAATTGGCAGCAGCAGTAAGGGAAAAAAATAATGAAAGGTCAGAAGAGTAATAAAGGCATTTTTTTGGAGAATTCTAGGAGACAGGATAAAGAAATGGTACATAAACAAGAAGGAAGAGAAAAAAGTGGAACAAGTTTAACTAAAAATGATAAAGGCAAGAGACTAAAAATGATGTATACGAACATAGACGGGGTTTTATCAAGTAAATTAGAATTAAGAGATTACATAAAAAAAGAAAATCCAGATATTGTATGCCTGGCTGAAACAAAACTAAATGAGGCAATCAAAATAGACTTGGATAATAGGTATAATGTATGGAGAAGAGACAGAGGGGGTAAAGGAGGAGGAGGAGGAGGAGTCATGATGATGTTAAGGAAGGAGATAGTGATAAACCAAGTGGAATGTGGGGAAGGAAAAGCAGAAATACTGTATGTTAAGATGCATATTAAGAAAAAAAGAGTTAACAATCATTGTAACATATGTGCCACCAAAAACAAATTCATGGACCAATCAAGAATATAAAGACATGATAGATGACACAATAAGGAGTCTAACGAGAATCGTTAAAGAAAGAAGAAAAGTGATATTAGTAGGAGATTTCAATTGTAAAGAAGTGGACTGGGAAAATTATGAAAGTGGTATGGGGGAAGAAGCCTGGGAAGAAAGATTCCTGAACCTAATGATAGATAATATGATGGACCAGAGAGTAAAGCAGGCATCACCAAATGGCGGACCCCGGTCCGGATCCAGACCGAGCGATGGTTCTGTCCGGACCCGTGACCAATCTGCGGCCGGGTGACAGCGGGAGGAGGGTGTGGCGGGTGGCGGGGCGCCGTGCAACGCTGGCGGGTGTCAACAGGCCAGTGAGAGCGTGAACACTCTCAATTTCCTGCAGTAGGAAGGTCAAGCTAATATGCAGGGTGGCAGGTATGACCAAAGGGCGTGGTGGGTATCTGGGTGGCATGCACCTTTCACCATGGTGACGAGGTGGTGGACGGTGGCAGCCAGCAGGCGACACGCGGGCAGTGTATAGTGTGGGGGTGGGGGTGAGAGCCACTTTTTATTCATTTTCTCCTGATGATGTTGACTGTTTTACTTGAAGTGTAGGCCTTTAATTCTTTAGGCTGGGACCTCATTAATTTGAGAGAAAAAAGGGTTTTTTGGCTCTGCTCGCAATTTATTTTATTCTGAGATTTCTGTTTTCTTTAATCTGAAATAAAGGCCTTAAATTTATTTGCCTGGGACTACTTTTATTTAGGGCAAAAGAGCTTGCTGTGCACTCTGTTAAACATTTCCTGCATTGAAAATAGACAATAAATACTGTTGAATCCATATGAAAATGTCGACATAGGGAACGGCTATAAGACACAAGCTGGACTTCCGTTCGGACCTTTTACTTGGGGGAAATTTTAAGAACTGGACCTCAGTGACTTTTAATTGAATACCCCTGGAGTAAAGGAATGCACAAGATTCAGAGGAAACGACGAGCCGGCGAGATTGGACCTAATTTTTACAAGGGGTATACAAATGAATGATGATATAAGATATAAGTGCCTATTAGGAAAGAGTGACCATGTAATATTAGAAATGGATATAGAAGAGGGAACGGAAGATAGAGACGATTCATACAAAGGAGACTGATTAAATTACAGAAAGGCTGATATTGAGAATCTCAAGAACTATTTTAAAAACGTAAATTAGGAGGAGATGGAAAACTCAGAGACGATGCAAGAGAAGTATAACTTATTTTTTGGAAATATACAAAACAAGAGTCACGGAATATGTCCCGAAATATACACCTAAAAAAGAAGGAAAGAAAGATTGGTTTAATGCAAGATGTGCTAGGGCAAAGGAGAAAAGAGATGGAGCATGGAAAAGGTGGAGGAGAAATAGAAATACAGTAAATAAGGAAAACTTCAAGGCAGCGAGAAATGAATATGTTGAGGTGAGGAAGGAAGAGGAAAAGAACTTTGAAAAGGACATTGTCAAAAAATGTAAGGAGCAACCAAAATTGTTCTACAGATTCATAAATGGAAAAATTAGGCAAAAAGAAACAATAGAAAGGTTAAAAAGAGAGAACGGGATAGTGGAAGACCCAAAAAGTATGGCAGAACTATTGAATAATAAATTCCAGGAGGTCTTTACTAAGGAATCCAAATTTGAAAGGCCACAGGGAAATAGAGAGACAGTCTATATGAAAGAGATTAAAGTAACCAAGCTTGAAATAAAAGAGTTAATGAAGGAACTGGATGAAGAGAAGGCAATGGGACCGGATGAAGTCTCAGGCAGCATACTGAAAGAATGTAGGGAAGAACCAGCAAGTCCTATATACATCATAAAATGCTCAATAGAAAATGGAACAGTACCAGTAGAATGGAAAAGAGCTGAGGTGGTTCCCATATATAAGAGCGGAAGAAAGGAAGAACCTTTAAATTACAGACCAGTATCACTAACTAGTGTAATATGCAAGATGTGTGAAAGAATAATAAAGAAACAATGGATCGAGTTCCTTGAAGACAACAAATTAATATCAAATAGCCAATTTGGTTTTAGAAAAAGACGGTCGTGTGTAACTAATTTATTGAGTTTCTATTCTAGAATAGTTCATAGAGTACAAGAGAGAGAGGGATGGGTTGACTGTATTCATTTGGATTTAAAAAAAGGCGTTTGACAAAGTGCCACATGCAAGATTACTGTGGAAGTTAGAAGAGAAGGGCGGCTTAAAAGGAAGCACATTGAGATGGAAAAAAAATTATTTGAGGGGGAGAGAAATAAGGACGGTAGTTAAAGATATGAAGTCCAAGTGGAGAGCAGTAGAAAGTGGAGTGCCACAGGGGTCAGTATTGGCACCAATACTTTTCCTCATTTATATTAATGACATGCCAGAAGGAGTGAACAGCTACATAAATCTGTTTGCAGATGATAGGAAACTGTGCAGAGTTATAAAGCAAAAGGAGGATTGTGAAATACTGTAAGACCTAAATAAGATCTGGGAATGGAGTAAAAAGTGGGAAATGGAATTCAATGTGAACAAAAGCCATGTCATGGAAATGGGAAAGAGTGAAAGACGACCCGTGGGAATCTATAAGATGGGAGATGGAGTAAAACTAGAGAAAATAAAAAAGGAAAAGGACTTTGGAGTGATGATGGAAGAAAACAATCAACCGATAAGCCATATTGATAGAATTTTTAGAGAAACATATAATTTGCTAAGGAATATTGGAGTAGCATTTCACTACATTGACAAAGAAATGATGCAGAAATTGATAAGTACTATAATAAGACCCAGATTGGAATATGCAGGAATAGTGTGAACCCCTCATAAAAAGAAACACATAAGGAAGTTGGAGAGACTACAAAAAATGGCTACAAGAATGGTTCCAGAATTTGAAGGGATGACATATGAGGAGAGACTAAAGGCTATGGATCTGCCAACCCTGGAACAAAGAAGAAAGAGAGGAGATCTGATACAAGTTTATAAATTGATCAACGGAATGGACCAAGTGGATAATGAGAAACTGATCCTGAGAGAAGAATATGACATTCAAAGCACAAGATTGCATAGTAAAAAGCTGAGAAAAGGAAGATGTCTGAGAGATGTTCAAAAATATAGTTTTCCACAAAGATGTATTGAGACGTGGAACAGTTTAAATGAAGGAGTGTCTGCAACGAGTGTGCATACTTTTAAAGTAAGATTGGATAAGGGTAGATATGGAGACGGGGCCACACAAGCATAAAGCCCAGGCCCTGTAAAACTACAACTAGGTAAATACACACACACACACACACACACACACACACACACACACACACACACACACACACACACAGACATTCTTAATATTCAAAATAAAAAACGTCAATTCTTACACGAGCCTCGGTGTCATTTCATGGGGAGAGAACCATGAATGCCCTAAGATTGGACAGCTCTTCTAATATTGACTCTAAATGTCATGACACCCCAATCAACTTTTTCCTCATCAATTTTTGCAATATTTGCTGTGACACCAACAACGACAATAGATATAGATTGTCCTTATCAGATTGTTGGCTTACCTTAAAGGTAATATTTTCCTTGATAAACAATGACTAAGCATAACACCTAAATTTGTCTGGATAATGAATGAAAAAATTTGTCTTATATAGAAAAATTATATAAGCTCATGTTAAAAGCTGGAAAAACACCACGGTATAGATAGATTTCATCAAATAGAGACAATTTCTTGTTAAATCAAGTGTAATTATCAGAGAAAAGAAAAAGGTTTATAAAAAAAAAAAAAAACATTGAACAATCATTGTTGTGTATTTAAAAGTCAGAATTCACTCCTTAACCCCTTCCCAGTGGCAGGACAGATGAGTGAACTACCAAATAAAAAACTGTCTATATATAGACTCTACCAACTTTCATCCATACGTCTATACATAGCTTCCCAGCAAAAGGGTACTCCAGACTGACATTTTTATGTAGACTCTGCTGCAAAACTGAACAAATAATTGAATCTCTATATAGACTCTGCCGCAAAATTGAACAAGTGACATCCTTATATAAACTCTGCCATAAAAATGAACAAACAATTGAATCTATATATAAGTGTTGTTTGTGTTTGACTCGTTGATAATATATGTCAATATGTTTGTATGAAAGTTTTAGTTACTCACATCCAGAACTTGTGACTTGGATGTCATTTACTTCCACCTTGCATTGTATTTTTCACATACGTACTTGTTTTGTACCTATTCATTTTTAAGCAACTTTGCTGGCACGTGGCACAGTTCTTTCTCTTTGACAAAGCACAAACGGTGACTGACCTTGATAGGCATGTTGACCAGTGCTTCAATATTTTAAATGCCAAATAATGACTTATTTTATGAATTTTGTTACTTGTAAGGAATTTTCTATGTATAGATTATGCTACAACTTAGTGCAGTAAAATAAGGATAAGCGTCTATATATAGACAATCTGACAAAAAGTCCCATTCTTAAAATTTCTATACATAGATCATCCACTGGGTAGGGGTTAAGATGATTCAGAAAAAAAAAAATAAATAAATAAGATGAAAATCATTGAGTCTATACATAATATGAAGTTACTATTTACATGAGAGAGAGACTGATGCTGGCTATTATATCCATTGCAGTAGTCCATGTTGATTTTATGATGTTACGAAAACCATGATGAAGGTATGTATTTTGAAATGTGTATTGTTGCTCTCTCTACATATTATTTGAGAGCAGATTGGTACATTTAACTTTCCATGAGTGTAAAGACAGATGAGTTGACCCAAGGCTGATTATCATGAGTGACTGCATTACTTACTTTGGCTGCTATTTACTACTTTAGGGGAATTCTCATCAACATCTGATGTCTGTAGGATGACCTCCATTCCTTTTCTTTATAGTTATAAGTGTTTCTGACTGTATCTGACTGCATATATAAATATTGAGAGTAACTGGAAACAATTCTGCTGGCTTACAACACAAATCTATGGAAAATATAATTAATGGTTGATTCCTCTTCCTGGTCAAATTGAAATGCTATGGTTTGTTTCTCCACAAAAGCTCTACTTCTAAACTCTGAACTTAAGAATTTTGCTAATAAATACTTCTCAGTAATTATTAAAGGATATCTTTGTCTCTACACAGTGAAGGATAACCTACAGTTCCTAATAAAAAGCATGAGCCTCCTAGGATCCTTATGGTAAAACTGACTGTGGACAACACTCACTATTGGGGTCACTCTGGTATTTGTGGGTATGGGCGAGGGCTGCATATATGACTCCCCTGGTTCCTGCAGCATGAAGCAGGCTTTTCAGTCCCACACCCTGCCCCACATCAACAAGTGAGATAATGAACACCCAGCCAAGTCACAAGTCAAACAAGGATGCCCAATCATAATGAAGGAAGCAAGTTGTAACTCAAAAATTAAGAAGAAATTAAACACATAAGGAAGAAAGTAAAAATAATGAAGAAATGAGGAAGGAAGTAAGAAGAATAAATGAGGGAAGAAGATAAGAGACTCATATGATATCAGGTACCAAGACAATAAGATGCTTTCACTACAGTAACAGGTAAGAGAACCTGTAACCACTAAGAAGAACAAAAAGAGGTGGTGGGTCATTTCAAGACAAACAGAACCGGAGACTAACAGTAGACTACAAGAGGAGATACAAGGCTCACCAGAAGCAAATGATATGGACAAGGTGAATAGCAGCAAGCCATAGCGAACACAGCCCTTGTCCCTGATTATAAGATGAGATTACTGAAGTTACTGAAAAATTAGCCTTATTGAAAGCTATAGGAAAAGGAATCTTACGACTAAGACATTGGAAAATAAATTTTTTAGAACTGAAAGTTTGTCAGGGCGAATGTGCACATCATGAAGTAAAAGAGACAGAAATGACAGAAGGCGAGGAGAGGGGCAAGAGACAGACAGCTAGACAGAGCTGTTAGATCAGAGAGGGTCAAGATAGGCAAGTCCCCTATGACAGTACTAGTAAGTAGAGCCAGACAGATGTAATGTAGTCTAAGTAAAATGTTGGTTATATTTGGATGAAGGGAAATTGGCTATGTGTAGGATGTGTAAGATGGTGTTTTATATTTGAAGGTTAATTGTAAGGTATGTGTAGGATGCACAGTGGAGACTCAATACTTGAACATCTAAATACTCAAATTTTTCAATACTCAAATGCAAAAGTTCAATCTAATACTCGAAAAAATACCTTGTAGTCAAACGCCCACACCAATGGTTGTAAACAAAGGCTCCCTGGCACCCCCATTCCCCCTCTGCCAGTTGTGACTTGTACTGCCACAGTCATCAAGATAACATTTTGCTGCATTTTATCTGTAGTTTTTCATTTATAAACTTACATTAACACCAAAGGCTTATTAGTGGTGAAAATATCAGGTAATCAAATGGCCGCACATTTGGTTGTATACAAAGCTCTGTCATCTCCCTTCTCACAGCTGCCACTGTACCATTCTGATACTGTATTACTGGTAATACTGGTATTACTGGTATACTGATGCCAGTGCGCATCCTTAGTCCTGCCGCAGTCTTGATAAACAACATTCTTCTGCGTTCTGTCGGTCATTTTTCATTTAGAAACTTATGATGGCACCAAAGAGGCTTATTAGTGGTGAAAATAAGGAATCTGGTGAGAGTGCAAGTGTTAGTGAGCCACAGCCCTAAATTAGTGGATTCTCAGGAATCACACCAGGAGAAACTTTACAAAGACGTTTTCATGGATGGTGACTCATCTCCCAGCGACCTCCCTCCTCCTCCCCACCCTTCTAAGTTATCCATCGCCAGCCTTCACTTATGGTATGCACAAAAAATAAAATAAAATAAAATAAAATAAATAAATAAACAAAATAAAACATTGAAATTTATATAAACTTGAGGTTTTGCTAAGATTAGAACGAATCACCTGGTTTATAAGTATCAATAGTCAAACTTTTTAATACCCGAATAGCCATTTGGAATGAATTAAGTTCAAGTATTGAGTCTCCACTGTATTTTATCATTAAGCATAAAAAGCATTATTTGATTTGAATAATGTGACATAATCTGAAATATTTGAAGGAATTTTAGTGAAGAGATATTTATTTATAACCAAGTGTTACTTGTGTAATGCAATTTGAATCCAAGGTATTATGTGGCATAGTCCAAGATATTTGCGGGTGGACTTTGAGTAACGAGAGTGATAAAGTTTCATTGTGTGGTTTTTCATTGTTGTCAGTAGATCATATGGTAAATGTTTGTAAATCATATAATTAAGTAAAGTTTATAAACTAAAAACTTAATATGTTCCCTTGAACCCACAAAAAAATCTTGAAGGTTAGGGGGACAACAAGATTGTGCAACTTGAAAGCATGAAAAATGGAAAGATGAACAAAAAGACCATCGATAAGTTACCATATTTAATGGCTCATAAGAAGTATAGGGTCATAAGACACACCCAGTTTTGGCAGACATTGAAATAAAAAGAGCAGATTTAAGCTCTGAATATGAAGTGAAGGATTTTTCTTGACATGTGAAGACTTTTGAATGCATTTAGATCATTACTAGATCAGAATATTTTGCATTTAAAAGCTTTGATATTTACTATTAGTCTATGCACCAATCCTGTTGTGACTTTTGAGAAGTAAATATAACTTGCACTTGTCATCACCAGTGACTGTAAGAATTGAAAACTATAGAGCTAATATTTTTTTTTTCTAATAATTTTTTTTTTTAAATGTATGCAAGGTAAGAATGTTATAAGATAGGTGCAGTTTCATTTGTTTGTAAGTGTGTCTTACCTCAAGGAGTCATGGCATCACACTGTAAAGAATACAGTAAAGCTTGCCTGTGTCTGGATCAAGATCACCAACCATGTGTTTTGTTTTGGTTCATGCAATGTGTGGCGTATGGTCACTTAGGCAAATTCTTTCTGACTGGTATCACCGGTAAGTATGACCTGTTATATATTGAAAGAAAAAAAAGAGTTATTTTGTGGTGTAATTAGTTTAACTTTTAATGGCCATATGGATCCCTCACTGTATTTCCCAAGTGTATATAATTCTTCAATTTCTTTCTCAAGGCCTTGTTCTTCATCTTGAACCCTTGAAATAACCTTTTTGATCATTTCTTTTCCTCTTTTTCTCTCAAAAATTTCAAAGGGATTTTCTCTTGTAGTCCATATACAATTATTTTTTTCTTTAATTACTTCTGCAAAGTTCACTTTACATCTTCTCAATCTTTTTTCCATGCCTTTTATCATTCATCTAATTTTTCTTCATTCATTGCTCCCTACCCTGCCTCAACCTTTTCCCTAAGCCCTTCCAATGCTGCTTCATAGTTCTTACACTTTTCCTTTACAGCTTTGTTCTCCTTTTTTATTCCTTCTAGTTTAAACCTCATTCCATTGTTGTCTTTCAATGTTTCCTCTAATTTACTACAATTCACTTTAAGTTCCTGATTTTCCTGGTAGAGCTGATCTTGTTTTTCTAATATCCCAGCAATGACTTCCCTTGTACACCTAATCCCCCTTCTTCACTGATATTATTTCTCTTATGTTGAATTTTTCGTCCTTGCATCCCAAGAAATCTCTCATGGAGCTCCATTCAGCTAAATGCCTTAGTACCAGTAGTGTTTCTATGAGATTCACAATATTTTCATGGCCAACAGTGCCACCTGGACTCTTAATTATTTTTTTTTTTCCCTGTTTTAACACAAAGTACTTTGGTATTATTGGAGACAGTAAACAATACACTAGTCCCCCCTTCCCCTTGTATATATAAATCACCAGGGTTCGAGCAGGGCTCATAGTGTCTTGTCTCTATATCTATATTTATCTATTTTTTCCTTAGAGTTGTGTACATTATGTGTGTGTGTATTTACCTAGTTGTATTTACCTAGTTGTAGTTTTACAGGGCCTGGATTTTATGCTCGCGTGGCCCCGTCTCCATATCTACACTTATCTAATCTTACTTTAAAAGTATGCACACTTGTTGCAGACACTACTTCTTCATTCAAAATGTTCCACGTCTCAACACATCTTTGCGGGAAACTATACTTTTTAATATCTCTTACACATCTTCCCTTCCTCAGCTTCTTACAATGCGATCTTGTGCTTCGACTGGCATATTCTTCTCTCAGGATCAGATACTCATTGTCCACTTGGTCCATTCCATTTATCAATTTATAAACTTGTATGAGATCCCCTCTCTCCCTTCTCTGCTCCAATGTTGGAAGACCCATAGCCTTTAGTCTCTTCTCATATGTCATCCCTTGAAGTTCTGGGACCATTCTTGTAGCCATTTTTTTGTAGTCTCTCCTGCTTCCTTATGTGTTTCTTTTTGTGAGGGGTCCACACAACTCCTACATATTCCAATCTGGGTCTTATTATAGTACTCATCAGTTTCTTCATCATTTCTTTGTCCATGTAGTGAAATGCTATTCCAATATTCCTTAGCAAATTATATGTCTCTCTGAAAATTCTATCAATATGGCGTGCTGGTTGAATAGTTTCTTCCATCGTCACTCCAAAATCCTTTTCCTTTTTTACTTTCTCCAGATCTACTCCATCTCCCATCTTATAGATTCCCACTGGTCGTCTTTCACTCTCCTATTTCCATGACATGGCTTTTGTCCACATTGAATTCCATTTCCCACTTTTTACTACATTCCCAGATTTTATTTAGGTCTTCTTGCAGTATTTCACAATCCTTTTTGCTTAATAACTCTGCACAGTTTCACATCGTCCGCAAACAGATTTATGTAGCTCTTCACTCCTTCTGGCATGTCATTTATACAAATGAGAAGAAAAAGTATTGGTGCCAATACTGACCCCTGTGGCACTCTGCTTTCTACTGCTCTCCACTTGGACTTCATATCTTTGACTACCATCGTTATTTCTCTCCCCCCCAAATAATTTTCCATCCATCTCAATGTGTTTCCTTTTAAACCACCCTTCTCCTCTAATTTCCACAGTAACCTTGCATGTGGCACTTTATCAAACACCTTTTTTAAAATCCAAGTAAATACAATCAACCCATCCCTCTCTCTCTTGTACCCTATCAACTATTATAGAGTAGAAACTCAGTAAATTTGTTACACACGACCGACCTTTTCTAAAGCCAAATTGGCTATTTGATATTAATTTGTTGTCTTCAAGGAACTCGATCCATTGTTTCTTTATTATTCTTTCACACATCTTGCATATTACACTAGTTAGTGATACTGGCCTGTAATTTAGAGGTTCTTCCTTCCTTCCACTCTTATATATATATACACTCAACCCTCGATTTGCCGGACTAAAAGGGGGGAAGGCTTGTCCGGGAATGGCAAATGTCCGGCAATGGAAAATGTCCGGGGGTCTACCCCCTTGCCGGACTTTACCCTATACAGGTTGAACCCCGCTTTAACAGCACGCGATTTACCGGAATCCCGTGTTTAACGGCAAAAATTTCCGGTGGGAACATAGTGTTGTCTTTAACGGCATTTCGGCACCTGCACCAGCTGTACCAGGAAGTTGGAAAATAAATCAGACGTTTTTTGTTCAGAAAAACAAAACTGAGGGAGAAGAAAGAGACTTTGCACCAGATGTGGAAGACAAGAGAAAGAAAATAAAAGAAAGGCAGGATCAGGAAGAATAGAAGTAACAGGAGGTGCCGAGGCAAAGGCAAAACCTCCGACGACCATCATCATCATCATCATCATCATCTTTTTTTATGTCCGAAACTGTCTGTTTTTTCACCCCATACAGCTCGCAGACTTGGGCAACACTCATTCCTCCATCTATTTTACGTAAAAGTTCCAGTTTTTGCGACACAGAAAGGTGCACAGGTTTAGCTGTACGCTTGGTTACTTTCTTTGGTGGGTTTTTGGGTGGCATCGTTGTGAAGAAGAGGTGTATCCACGACAAGCACGTAAGCACAACACTCGTGTGTCCAGACTTGTTTACAGTCCAGTACTAGACGTGTATGTCCGCCGCTGCCATCTATAGTGCCCGATTTGCGAACTTTGTCTGGCGCGGCAGTTTGAAATCGACTTGTCCCTGACTTTTTTTTTTTTTTTTCCCACACTCTTGTCCGCAAATCAAATCCGCAAATGGAGGTCCGGCAAATCGAGGGTTGAGTGTATATACAGTAAGGTCTCGGTTTATGTCAGAGTTACGTTCCTGAAACATGACGTAAGTCGATTTTGTACGTAACTCGAGTTTCCGTACATTTCAAAGCATATTATCGAGTTTTCAACCAATCATTGTTTATGGTCATTCAGGTAAGTTAAAGGTTATATTGTTATATTATTTACAACTATGTAGGAATATGAAACACAAGCTTGTTTTTGTTGTTGATTAAGGCCACGAACGCGAAGGACTGCAGGTTGCAGAGAGGGGTGGACGCCTGAGGCCGCCAGGAGGGTGGGCAGGTCGAATGTTGTGACGCCCAGGGTGGACAGCTGGGAGCGTAGTGCAGTGCGGTGGGAGTAGCAGCATGGGCAGCAGGACAGGAAATGCAATAGGAAAAGGCAATAGGGATCAGCAGACAGGCGCAGACGGTGCAAGTCAGCTGCAAGTGTCGTGTGGTCCAGGCGAAGGCTCTGGAGTTGTTATTGTTGTGATGGGTGTGCGAGACCTCAAGGTCGTCAACCTCCCCGTTCTCATGGTAACGGGCTTCCCATTTTCTTCTTCCCTCCCTCACACACAGCTGCTGCCTCCCTTCTCATGTCTTTTAATTATGTCCTCTTTTTCTTGTAGCTTAATGGTTTTCCTTTTCTTAGCATCACTGCTGTCACTAAGAAGTTTTCTCTTTGGTGCCATTGAGCAAGATACTAAGAACTTGAGTCAGTAAACGCAGAAGTAGGATAACACTCTTGCCAGGGAAGACGGTGTGATGGAACTGAGACAGGGTGTTATTGTATTCAAGCGTATATCTGTGGCGGGCAACCACCAACAATAACAATAAATCCCGCACTTTACGATTTATAAATTTTCTATTTTTTTTTAATCTTAAATTGCCTTATAGTGGACTGACGTAACTACGAGTTTGACGTAACTCGAGACAGACGTAACCCGGGACTTTACTGTATATATATATATATATATATATATATATATATATATATATATATATATATATATATATATATATATATATATATATATACAGATATGTGTGTGTGCGTGTGTGTGTGTATTTACCTATTTGTGTGTATTACAGGGCCCGAGCTAAGCTCTCTGTGTCCTGCCTCCTTGGCCACACCTGTCATATCTCTCTTTCATCTGATTCACACACACTGCGTCAACGACATCACTGCTCAGTTTATTCCATTTATCAATACTACGATGCAGTAAACTGTACTTTCTCACGTCATTTAGACAGATGTCTTTTATTAGTTTTTTTCCATGTCCTCAGAGATGATTACTTGTGGTCACCTTTATCAACTCTCTGTCCAATATGTCAATCTTGTTCACCAATTTATACATAGTTATCATGTCTCCCCTTGTTCTACTCTCTTCTAATGTGGTCAGCCCCAGTTCCCTCAGCCTTTCCTCACAGTCTAACTCCCTGAGTCCTGGTACCATCCTTGTTGCCAGCCTCTGTACCCATGTACCATGATGTCCCGCATTTGCTTTATTTCCGTAGGCCTTCCTCCTGTAAAATGCTCCTCCTTTGTAAACACTTTGCAAAAGTTGTCGTTCAATATTTCAGCTATATCTCTAGCATCCTCATATACTTCTTCCCCATCTTTTACTTTTTTCTATTGCCTCCCTTTAATTTAGTTTTCCATTTATGAATTTGTAAAACATTTTAGGGTCACTATCACAGTTTTCCACCACTTTCTGTTCATATTCCTTTTGTGCTGTTCTCCTTACTTCAACATATCTATTCCTTGCTGTTTTGTAGACTTTACTTGATAATACTTCACTGTTTTTCTTAAGTTTCTTCCATGCCTTTTCTTTGTTCTTTTTTGCCTCTTCACAATTTCTATTAAACCACTGTTTATTATTTAAAGTCCTCTTTCTGTGATATGGCACAAACTTCTTCACAGCAGAGTTATATAAATCCATAAATTTATAGTATTTCAATTGCATATCCCCTTCCTGGTATATCACAGACCAGTCAATTTCATTAAAGAACTCTCTTATATGGTTATAATTTGCCCTAACATAATTTGATTTTTCCTACCTGTGCTCCACACTCTTTTCCGTGCTTAATTCCGTATCCAGCTCAAAACTTAGAACATCATGGTCGCTTTTCCCAAGGGACATTCATGTTCCATTTCCTCTTTTAGGGAGATGCCCATGGTAAATACCAAATCCAACCTCACTGCAACATCCTGTCCCCTGCACCTTGTTGGTGTTCTCACCCACTGTGTCATCAAGTTATTTGTTACTATGTTTAACAATTCCTCTGCCCACTCACCACCATTCACCACTTTGTAGTCTTCCCACACTATTTCCTTACAAATAAAGTCCCCGACTATCATCACTCTATCCTTTCTGATGAGTTCCTGCTTCATTCTGTCTAGAGTATTTCTTATCACCATTTGATACTGTTCATAGTTCCAAGCACTGGTTCTGGGTGGTATGTATACTGTTATAATATTAATGTCCCTCTTACCATCTGTTATAAGCATACTTATCACTTTCTCATTTCCCTTACTAAAGTTCACCTCCTTCACTGTCAGATCCTTCTTAGTAAAAACCATTATACCACCACCTCCTTTATTCTTTCTATCATTTCTCCATACTTTGTAGTTTTTTACATCAAACCAATCTAGCTTAATTTCAGGCCTTAACTTTGTTTCCACCACACACATTATGTCCGGTTCATTGTTTCTTAGGCAATCCATACATTCTAGCCTCTTAGACAGAAATCCATCTATATTCATGTATGTCACTTGAACTCCATTCCTAATCTCTTTCTTCCATGTTTCCGTCAGTGTAATGTCTATTCCGTCTGTTTTATCCACCACTTCTTCAGCCTCCCATTTCTCATCCTCCAAAAAAACTTGGTCTTTTCCTCCTCGGTTCTTTCCTCATTCTTCTCTCTCACTTCAGTTACAAGCTCTTTCATTTTCATTCTTTCATCCTGTGTCATATTTCTTCTTATGTAAATTGTTTTGGTTTCCTCGTAGTCTTTAAGTTTTCCAGTGTGTGTATTTACCTAGTTGTATTTACCTAGTTGTAGTTTTACAGGGCCTGGGCTTTATGCTCGTGTGGTCTCGTCTCCATATCTACACTTATCCAATCTTACTTTAAAAGTGTGCACACTCGTTGCAGACACTACTTCTTCATCTAAACTGTTCCATGTGTGTGTGAGTGTGTGTGTGTGTGTGTGTGTGTGTGTGTGTGTGTGTGTGTGTGTGTGTGTGTGTGTGTGTGTGTGTGTGTGTGTGTGTGTGTATTCACCTAGTTGTAATTTTACAGGGCCTGGGTATCATACTCGTGTGGCCCCGTCTCCATATCTACACACATCCAACTTTCCTTTAAAACTATGCACACTTCTCACTGACACCACCTCCTCACTCAAACCATTCCACACCTCCACACATCTTTGTGGGAAACTATATTTCTTCACATCCTTCAAGCATATTCCCTTGGCTATCTTTTTACTATGCGATCTCGTAGTTCTATTTAAGTTTTCCTCTCTCAACATCATTTGCTAATTATCCACTTCATCCAGTCCGTTCAACAGTTTATAAACCTGTATTAAATCTCCTCTTTCTCTTCTTTGTTCCAAGGTAAGCAAATTCATTTCTTTTAATCTCTCCTCATAGGTCATTTCTGCCAATTCGGAACCATTTTGTTGCCATTCTCTGCAATCTCTCCAACTTCCTTATATGCTTCTTTTTATAAGGGGACCAAACCACTCCAGCATATTCCAATCTTGGTCTAATTACCGTACTAATTAATTTCTTCATCATATCTTTATCCATATAATGGAAGGCTAATCCAATATTTTTATCAAATTATACGTTTCTCCAAACATCTTATCAATATGAGCCTCAAACTGCCCATGGTCTTGTATTATCACTCCCAAATCCTTTTCCTTTTCCACCTTTTTCAACACTACTTCTTCACCCATCTTATATGACCCTCTTGGCCGTGTTCCACTCTTCCCATCTCCATCACATGACTTTTGCTCAGATTAAATTCCATTTGCCACCTCTTGCTCCACTCCCAAATCTTATCCAGATCTGCCTGTAAAATTTCACAATCTTCTTCACTCTTCACACACCTACACAACTTCGCATCATCCGCAAACAAATTAATATAACTGTTTACTCCCTCTGGCATGTCATTAATATATACAAGGAAAAGTATTGGTGCCAGCACTGAGCCTTGTGGGACTCCACTCTCCACCACCAACCAGTCCGACTTTGCATCCCTTATTACCGTTCTCATCTCCTCCATCTCAAGTAGTTTTCCATCCACTTTAACACTTTTCCTTTCAGTCCTCCATAAATCTCTAATTTCCATAGCAGTCTCATGTGAGGTACCTTGTCAAAAGCTTTCTTTAAATCCAAATATACACAGTCCATCCATCCCTCTCTCTTGTATTTTGTCAACCACTCTTGAATAAAAGCTCAGTAGATTTGTTACACATGACCTCCCTTTCCTAAAGCCAAATTGATGATCCGATAATAACTTATGATCCTCCAGGAACCGTATCCAATATTTCTTTATCACCCTCTCACAAATTTTACCGACCACACTTGTTAGAGACACAGGTCTATAGTTAAGAGGCTCTTCCTTACTGCCTCCCTTATAAATGGGCACCACTTCAGCTCTTTTCCACTCTACTGGTACTTCCCCTGTTTCTAATGAACACCTTATAATATCATATAATGGATCAATCAATTCTTCTCTACATTCCTTCAATAATTTTCCTGAAACTTCATCTGGTCATATCGCTTTATTATCTTTAAGTTACTCCAACATTTTATATAACTCCTTTTTAGGTATCTTAATGTCATCCATGTGCACATTCCTTTGTACATTCTGAAGCTTTACAAACATTGTTTCTTCAGTAAATACTTGCTGAAACCTATTATTTAGCAATTCCGCTATATTCTTAAGGTCATCTACTATCCCTTGCTCTCCTTTTAATCTTTCAATGGACTCTCTCTTTTTAAGTTTACCATTTATGAACCTGTAAAACAATTTTGGATGTTCCTTACTCTTGTCTACAATATCTTTTTCAAATTTTCTTTCCTCCTCCCTCCTTACCCTCACATACTCATTTCTCGCCACTCTTTAATTCTCCTTATTTAGTATATTCCTGCTCTTTTTCCATCTTTTCCAAGCCACAATTCTCTTTTCCTTAGCCTTAACACAAGTTCCATTAAACCAATCCTTTCTTCCTTCCTCTCTCGGTTTATACTTTGGTACAAATTTCATAACTCCTTTATAATATTTCATAAAAATCTCATTTTTTTTTTTTTGCACTTCTCTGATTTGTAACATCTCCCAATCTAATTTTCTGAAATAATTTTTCAAACTTTCTGTGTCCATCTTTCTATAATTCAATCTACCACTCCTGTATGTCTCGTCTTTCCTTCGCTGTGTTGTTGCTATCTGCATTTCCATAAACACATGATCACTCTTTCCCAAAGGACATTTGTATTGTATATCTCCACATAGGTACACTTCTCTTGTTAACAACAAATCCAGTCTAGCCGGTTCATCATCTCCTCTATATCTAGTATTTTCCTTCACCCTCTGTTCCATCATATTTTCCATCATTAGATTAAGAAATCTCTCTCCCCATGCTTCCTCTCCAACACCACTTACTAAATTTTCCCAATCCACCTCCTTACAATTAAAATCTCCTACTAGTATCACCTTTCTTTTTCCAGATAATACACTTTCCAAACTCTGTAAAGTATCCTTGATCATATTGTTGTATTCTCTTAATGTCCAAGAATTTGTTTTAGGAGGTACATAGGTCACCATGATTATTAATTCTTTTCCATCACTTTTTATCCTTATGCTTATCACTTCTGTGTTGTTCTTCCCATACCAAACCTTATCCACATTTCTTTCTTTCTTCGTCATAATCATAACTCCTCCTCCACCTTTACTCTCTCTATCCTTTCTCCATATATTATATTTATTATCCAAATTTATCTGTTTTTTCATGCAATTTTGTCTCAGTCAAACACACTATATCAGGCTTCTCCACTATCATATAGTCTTGCAATTCCAATCTACTTGACAGTATCCCATCTATATTAGTATACATTACGGTCCACCCACTGCTCCCTCTAGGAGTTCCTCTGTATTCCTTCTTTCCACATACCACTTTCTGACTCTCTCTCCTATAACTCTCCAAAAAAACTTTTCTCTTTCCTCCTCAGACCGCTCATAATTTTTCCTTCTCGCCTCTTCCACCAATTCCTTATATCTTCTCCTCTCTTCCTCATTTCTATTCTTTCTCACAAACACCTCTTTACAACCTTCTATCTCTCTTAACTTTGATGTTCTATATAGGATATCCTCCAGATTGTTGTGACTTCAGTACTACTTTAATCGGTCTGCTCACTCCTCCTTATACGGACCCAGTCTATGGATCTCTTCCACTTCTTCTTGTAGGTCTTTTTTTTCATCATCATTTAGATTTTTGAACAGATCTCTTACCGTTTTTAATTCTTCCTTAATTCTCTTAGGCTTATAAGTTATATTTTGTTCTTTCATCCCAAATATTAATACACTCTTCTTCTTTTCTGCTATTTCTCTTATCAATGTTTCCTTATTCTTCATAACATTAACCAGTTCTTTGGACCTTTCTTTTTTGTCTTCCTTCAACTGATCTTTAATTATTTCTTGTAATCCAACCATCTCTGTTTCCCTCGACTCAGTCCATTATGATTTCTTCAGTTCCCATTCCCTTTCAAACCTTTCATTCTGCTCACTAATCATTTCCTTAAAGTCATCTTTCTCCTTTACTACTCTCTCCATTTTCTCCTCCAACCTTCTCTTGTATTTTTCAACCTCCACTCTCAAGTGTGCATTCTCATCCACCAATCGTTTTTCATTTTTCTCCAGTCTCTTAACTCTTTCCTTCAAAGCCTTGCGGAATTCTCTATCCTGCTCCTCCTCACTCCTCTGAACTTTTAATTCCTTCACCAACTCCTCAAATCTCTTCTCCAACATTACCAATCTACCTTGCAATGTTGCCCCTGTTGAAGATGGACTCATGCTTTGCCTGGCCACTTTTGGTTTTGCTCCCTGGGCCTCATCAACATATTTTGAATTTGGTAATTTATTTCTTACCGGCCTATCTATTTTTTCTTACTCTTCCTGGGAGCATGTGGGTGTGTGGTCACTGGGGGCCAGGCCTGGTAGCTACGTGTGTGTGGTGGGATGTGTTGGCGGCTGCTATGGCTGGCCTTTGTGTGGTTCCCGCTCTGTCGTTTGGAGTGTGGAGTTTCTCACACCTCCGATCACTCTTATGTGTGTGTGTGTGTGTGTGTGTGTGTGTGTGTGTGTGTGTGTGTGTGTGTGTGTGTGTGTGTGTGTGTGTGTGTGTGTGTGTGTGCATGGGTCAGTATAGCCCACCGCCACAATTGTTGTGTGTGTGTGTGTGTGTGTGTGTATTTACCTAATTGTATTTACCTAATTGTAACATACGGGAAAAGAGCTATGCTCGTGTTGTCCCGTCTCCATATCTATTAATGTCCAGCTTTTTCTTAAAATCATGAATATTCCTTGCGTTGACCACTTCCACGTCTAAACTATTCCATGCTTCCACCCTTCTATGAGGGAAGCTATATTTTTCACATCTCTCCTATAAGTGGCCATTTTAGTTTTTCCCATGCCCTCTCGACATTCTTTCATTCCACATACACAGATCTTCCCTATCCATTTTTCCATGCCAATCATCACTCTGTATATTGCTATCAGGTCTCCCTTTCTCTTCTGTTTTCCAGGGTCGGAAGTTGCATTCTTTTCAGTCTGTCTTCATAAGTCAAATCTCTTAAGTCAGGCACCATTTTGTTGCAGCCCTCTGTACTTTCTCTAGTTTCCTTATGTGTTTCTTTAAGTTCGAGCCCACTGTATTGTTGCATATTCAAGCCTCGGTCTTATCATTGCAGTAATTATTTTCTTCATCATTTCTTCATCTAAATATACGAACGCCACTCTTATGTTCCTCAATAAGTTCAATACTTCTCCAATTATTTTGTTTATATGTCTCTCTGGCGATAGGTCATTGGTAATTGTCACCCCAAGGTCTTTTTCTTCATGACTGGTTTTATGTCTTCATTTCCTATCTTGTACATACTCCTGATTCTTCTTTCACTCTTGCCAAACTCTATTTTCTTGCATTTTGTCGTGTTGAACTCCATTTGCCATGTACAGCTCCATTTCCATATTCTGTCCAAGTCTTCCTGGAGTAGTTCGCAATCTTTGTCACATCTCACTTTTCTTAACAATTTTGCATCGTCTGCAAATAGGCTCACATAACTGGACACCCCATCCACCATGTCATTTATGTAGACCGCGAACATTACTGGTGCCAACACTGATCCCTGTGGAACTCCACTCTCCACCAAGCCCCATTCTGATGGTCTGTCCTTAATTATTGTTCTCATTTCTCTTCCTACCAAAAGTCTTCCATCCATTTTAGTAAACTGCCATGCATTCCTCCTACCATTTCAAGTTTCCAGATCAGTCTCCGGTGTGGTACCTTATCAAAGGCCTTTTTTAAATCCAGATATATTCCATCAGCCCAACCATCTCTTTCCTGTATTACATCTATCACCCTCGAATAGTAACATATCAGGTTTGTCGTGCATGAACGCCCTTTTCTAAAACCAAATTGACACTCACAAAGTATGTCATTTTTCTCCAAGAAGTCTGTCCATCTATTCTTCACCACCCTCTCACACATCTTAGCTACCACACTTGTAAGTGACACTGGTCTATAGTTCAATGGGTCTCTCTTGTTACCTGATTTATAGATTGGGACAATGTTAGCTCTTTTCCAGTCTTGGGGCACTACACCTTCCCTTAATGAGGCATCAATTACTTCACAAACTTTTTCTGCCAGTTGCTCCCTGCATTCTCTTAAAATCCATCCTGATACCCCATCAGGTCCCACAGCTTTTCTCACTTCTAAACTCCCCATCATATTCTTGATCTCCTCCACAGTTACTTGAAACTCCTTCATAATCCCTTTCTGTTCCATTACCAGTGGTTTGTCAAAAGCAGTCTCCTTTGTGAATACCTTCCAAAGCATCCATTCATAGCCTCTGCCATTTCCTGGGATCTTCACTGCATACTCCATTTACTTCTAAACTTTCAATACTTTCTCTATTTTTGATGTTGTTGTTCACATGTCTGTAAAAAGCCTTGGTTGGTCTTTACATTTATCAATTATATCCTTTTCTTGTTTCTTTCTTTCTTCTCTTCTAATCAACACATATTCATTTCTTGCTCTTTTGTAACTTTCCACTGCTTAATCCGTCTTTTCCTTCTCCACCTCTTCCATGCATCCTCTTTTCTTGTTCTAGCCTTTTCACATCTATCGTTAAACCAGTCCTGCTTTCCAACTTCTCTATGTTGTCTTATTGGTACAAATTTTTTCTCACCTTCTTTGTATATTTTTATAAATTCCTTCCACTTTTCATTTGCTCCCTTAGCACTCTTGAATTTCATCCAATTTGTCTCTTGAAAGAATTTCTTTAGGTTTCCAAAATCTGTCTTGGCATAATTCCATCTTCCCACTTTATATTCTTCATTTCTTCTAGATTTCTCTTCATCTATCACCTTGAACTCCAAAACTGCATGACCATTGGCTCTGTACTAAAGACCAAGTCCAGTCTTGACGATGCTCCCTCTCCTCCAAACCTAGTATCTTCTTTGACCCACTGAGTTAACACATTTTCCATTGCCAGTGTCAATAGTGTATTTCCCCATGTTGTCTCTGATCCTTCCATTGACCAGTCCTCCCAACACACCTCTTTACAATTAAAATCTCCCATCATTATAGTTCGTTCACAGCCACCCAACATTTCTTCCAGACATGTTCCTGTATCACTTATCATTTCTTCATATTCCTGTACTGACCATGCATTTGTCTTAGGTGGTACGTACACCACTATGTAGTGCCTCTTTTTCCTTCATTAGTTTCTGCTCTGATCTTTAGCACTTCTGCCTTTCCCATACCTTCTTTCACTTGATCCACCTTTATATCTTTTTAACCAGCAACATCACTCCTCCTCCCATCTTACCTACTCTATTTCTTTTCCAAACATTATATTTCCTTCTCCAACCATCATCAGGTCTTCTCCTCTCTCAGTTTTGTTTCAGTAAGACCCACAATATCTGGGTTCTTGTCCCTCAAGTAATCGTTGAGTTCTAAAATCCCGATATCACTCCATTTATGTTGGAATACATTACATTCCGCTCATACGTAAGTTTCTTTAGTCCTTTCTTGCTGTACTTTTCTGGGTTATGAACCACTTCCTCAGTCTCATATCCAAGATTCTCCAGAAAAACTCTTTCTTCTCCTCTTCTGTCCTCTCTTCATTTTTTTCAAAGCCTCCTTTCTCAACTCATTTAACATTTCTCTTTCCTTTTCACCGAGATCTCTTCTCAACCAAATCTTCCTTGTTGTTTCCTGCTGGGCTAGCCTCCATGACTTCTCCACCAATTCATCTACATCCTTTTGTGACTTAAGTTTGATTCTTATTGGCCTCATACCTTCTCTTGTGAACTTTCCAATTCTATGGAAGTCCTCTATTTCTTGTACTAGGTCTTTTCCTCCTCCTGCACCACATTAATGATATTATTTATCACCTTTTTATGTTTTTCTCTCTCTCCATTTTATTCGGTGTCTTATCCTCCTCCACACCAAATATCACCACACATCTCTTTTTGTCTACAGTTTCCCTCACCAATGTCTCATTTGACTTAATAACCTTCACCACTTTCTCAGCAATCTTCTCTTCTATGATCTGTTGATCTATAATTTCAGCAAGGCCCAAAGTTTTCTCCCCAGACTCTTTGATTTCCTTTTCCAGACTTGCAACTTTGTAATTCACCTCCTGTGTGTGTGTGTGTGTGTGTGTATTTACCTAATTGTATTTACCTAATTGTAACATACGGGAAAAGAGCTATGCTCGTGTTGTCCCGTCTCCATATCTACTAATGTCCAGCTTTTTCTTAAAATCATGAATATTCCTTGCGTTGACCACTTCCACGTCTAAACTATTCCATGCTTCTACCCTTCTATGAGGGAAGCTATATTTTTTCACATCTCTCCTATAAGTGGCCATTTTAGTTTTTCCCATGCCCTCTCGACATTCTTTCATTCCACATACAAAGATCTTCCCTATCCATTTTTCCATGCCAATCATCACTCTGTATATTGCTATCAGGTCTCCCCTTTCTCTTCTGTTTTCCAGGGTCGGAAGTTGCATTCTGTTCAGTCTGTCTTCATAAGTCAAATCTCTTAAGTCAGGCACCATTTTGTTGCAGCCCTCTGTACTTTCTCTAGTTTCCTTATGTGTTTCTTTAAGTTCGAGCCCACTGTATTGTTGCATATTCAAGCCTTGGTCTTATCATTGCAGTAATTATTTTCTTCATCATTTCTTCATCTAAATATCTGAACGCCACTCTTATGTTCCTCAATAAGTTCAATACTTCTCCAATTATTTTGTTTATATGTCTCTCTGGCGATAGGTCATTGGTAATTGTCACCCCAAGGTCTTTTCTTCATGACTGGTTTTATGTCTTCATTTCCTATCTTGTACATACTCCTGATTCTTCTTTCACTCTTGCCAAACTCTAATTTTTTGCATTTTGTCGTGTTGAACTCCATTTGCCATGTACAGCTCCATTTCCATATTCTGTCCAAGTCTTCCTGGAGTAGTTCGCAATCTTTGTCACATCTCACTTTTCTTAACAATTTTGCATCGTCTGCAAATAGGCTCACATAACTGGACACCCCATCCACCATGTCATTTATGTAGACCGCAAACATTTCAAGTTTCCAGATCAGTCTCCGGTGTGGTACCTTATCAAAGGCCTTTTTTAAATCCAGATATATTCCATCAGCCCAACCATCTCTTTCCTGTATTACATCTATCACCCTCGAATAGTAACATATCAGGTTTGTCGTGCATGAACGCCCTTTTCTAAAACCAAATTGACACTCACAAAGTATGTCATTTTTCTCCAAGAAGTCTGTCCATCTATTCTTCACCACCCTCTCACACATCTTAGCTACCACACTTGTAAGTGACACTGGTCTATAGTTCAATGGGTCTCTCTTGTTACCTGATTTATAAATTGGGACAATGTTAGCTCTTTTCCAGTCTTGGGGCACTACACCTTCCCTTAATGAGGCATCAATTACTTCACAAACTTTTTCTGCCAGTTGCTCCTGCATTCTCTTAAAATCCATCCTGATACCCCATCAGGTCCCACAGCTTTTCTCACTTCTAAACTCCCCATCATATTCTTGATCTCCTCCACAGTTACTTGAAACTCCTTCATAATCCCTTTCTGTTCCATTACCAGTGGTTTGTCAAAAGCAGTCTCCTTTGTGAATACCTTCCAAAGCATCCATTCATAGCCTCTGCCATTTCCTGGGATCCTCACTGCATACTCCATTTACTTCTAAACTTTCAATACTTTCTATATTTTGATGTTCACATGTCTGTAAAAAGCCTTGGTTGGTCTTTACATTTATCAATTATATCTTTTCTTGTTTCTTTCTTTCTTCTCTTCTAATCAACACATATTCATTTCTTGCTCTTTTGTAACTTTCCCACTGCTTAATCCGTCTTTTCCTTCTCCACCTCTTCCATGCATCCTCTTTTCTTGTTCTAGCCTTTTCACATCTATCGTTAAACCAGTCCTGCTTTCCAACTTCTCTATGTTGTCTTATTGGTACAAATTTTTTCTCACCTTTTCTCATCTCCACACCAAATATCACCACACATCTCTTTTTGTCTACAGTTTCCCTCACCAATGTCTCATTTGAATTAATAACCTTCACAACTTTCTCAGCAATCTTCTCTTCTATGATCTGTTGATCTATAATTTCAGCAAGGCCCAAAGTTTTCTCCCCAGACTCTTTGATTTCCTTTTCCAGACTTGCAACTTTGTAATTTACCTCCTTTCTTTCCACTTCCTGACTTTTTTTCCATTCAGCCTGCTTCTCCATCAATTTTCCTAAAGATTCTCCACATTTGTCTCAATTCACTTTAATTAACTTAACTTCCTCTTGTTTTCCAGTAATTCACTTTAATTAACTTCCTCTTTCAGTATTGCATTTTCTGTCTTCATTTCAGCGCACTCCTTCATTACATTGTCATAACTCGTTTCCAGGCCCCCATACTTTTCAAAGTTTTTCAATTTTACCTTCCAACTCCAGAATTTTCTTCACATAACTGCTCTTCTCCATTATTCCTTGAAATCCTGTGAAGTCTGATTCATCTTTCGAGTTCACGGCCGCCATGTTGCGCAGATGTAAACAAACTTCAGCTGATGGCTCAAATTGCAGGCTACAGTTTATATTCACCTTCCTGGACATTATTTTGCTAATCAACAGTTAACATGACTATTGACATTAATCTCATTTTTTCTTCAGAAGTCTTTTCAAAGCCTCCATATTCTTCACCCTAGTATGACTTCTCCATCTACATCCTTTGTGACTTAAGTTTGATATTATTCACACATCTTAGCTACCACACTTGTACACTACTATGGAGACAAAACATTACAAGCTCCTTTCCACCTTAGTTACTCTTAGGCAATCAACTGTAGAATTAGATGATTGCTCTGAGCTCAGTGACCACATCCATCCATCGACTGTCCTGTGTGTGTGTGTGTGTGTGTGTGTGTGTGTGTGTGTGTGTGTATTTACCTAATTGTATTTACCTAATTGTAACATACGGAAAAGAGCTATGCTCGTGTTGTCCCGTCTCCATATCTATTAATGTCCAGCTTTTCTTAAAATCATGAATATTCCTTGCGTTGACCACTTCCACGTCTAAACTATTCCATGCTTCCACCCTTCTATGAGGAAAGCTATATTTTTTCACATCTCTCCTATAAGTGGCCATTTTAGTTTTTCCCATGCCCTCTCGACATTCTTTCATTCCACATACACAGATCTTCCCTATCCATTTTTCCATGCCAATCATCACTCTGTATATTGCTATCAGGTCTCCCCTTTCTCTTCTGTTTTCCAGGGTCGGAAGTTGCATTCTTTTCAGTCTGTCTTCATAAGTCAAATCTCTTAAGTCAGGCACCATTTTGTTGCAGCCCTCTGTACTTTCTCTAGTTTCCTTATGTGTTTCTTTAAGTTCGAGCCCACTGTATTGTTGCATATTCAAGCCTCGGTCTTATCATTGCAGTAATTATTTTCTTCATCATTTCTTCATCTAAATATACGAATGCCACTCTTATGTTCCTCAATAAGTTCAATACTTCTCCAATTATTTTGTTTATATGTCTCTCTGGCGATAGGTCATTGGTAATTGTCACCCCAAGGTCTTTTTCTTCATGACTGGTTTTATGTCTTCATTTCCTATCTTGTACATACTCCTGATTCTTCTTTCACTCTTGCCAAACTCTATTTTCTTGCATTTTGTCGTGTTGAACTCCATTTGCCATGTACAGCTCCATTTCCATATTCTGTCCAAGTCTTCCTGGAGTAGTTCGCAATCTTTGTCACATCTCACTTTTCTTAACAATTTTGCATCGCCTGCAAATAGGCTCACATAACTGGACACCCCATCCACCATGTCATTTATGTAGACTGCGAACATTACTGGTGCCAACACTGATCCCTGTGGAACTCCACTCTCCACCAAGCCCCATTCTGATGGTCTGTCCTTAATTATTGTTCTCATTTCTCTTCCTACCAAAAGTCTTCCATCCATTTTAGTAAACTGCCATGCACTCCTCCTACCATTTCAAGTTTCCAGATCAGTCTCTGGTGTGGTACCTTATCAAAGGCCTTTTTAAATCCAGATATATTCCATCAGCCCAACCATCTCTTTCCTGTATTACATCTATCACCCTCGAATAGTAACATATCAGGTTTGTCGTGCATGAACGCCTTTTCTAAAACCAAATTGACACTCACAAAGTATGTCATTTTTCTCCAAGAAGTCTGTCCATCTATTCTTCACCACCCTCTCACACATCTTAGCTACCACACTTGTAAGTGACACTGGTCTATAGTTCAATGGGTCTCTCTTGTTACCTGATTTATAGATTGGGACAATGTTAGCTCTTTTCCAGTCTTGGGGCACTACACCTTCCCTTAATGAGGCATCAATTACTTCACAAACTTTTTCTGCCAGTTGCTCCCTGCATTCTCTTAAAATCCATCCTGATACCCCATCAGTCCATCCTGATACCCCATCAGTGTGTGTGTGTGTGTGTGTGTGTGTGTGTGTGTGTGTGTGTGTGTGTGTGTGTGTGTGTGTGTGTGTGTGTGTGTGTGTGTGTGTACCTAATTGTATTTACCTAATTGTAACATACGGGAAAGGAGCTATGCTCGTACTGTCCCGTCTCCATATCTACTAATGTCCAGCTTTTTCTTAAAATCAGTGTGTGTGTGTGTGTGTGTGTGTGTGTGTGTGTGTGTGTGTGTGTGTGTGTGTGTGTGTGTGTGTGTGTGTGTGTGTGTGTGTGTATTTATCTATTTGTGTATTACAGGGCCTGAGCTAAGCTCTCTGTGTCCTGTCTCCTTGTCCATTCCTATCATATCTCTCTTTCATCTGATTGACACACACCGCGTCAACGACATCACTGCTCAGTTTATTCCACTTATCAATGCTACGATGCGGGAAACTGTATTTTCTCACGTCATTTAGACAGATGTCTTTTATTTGCTTCTTTCCATGTCCTCAGAGCTGATTACTTGTGGTCACCTTTATCAACTCTCTGTCCAGTATGTCAATCTTGTTCACCAATTTATATGTAGTTATCATGTCTCCTCTTGTTCTTCTCTCTTCTAATGTGGTCAGCCCCAGCTTCCTCAGTCTTTCCTCATAGTCTAACTCCCTGAGTCCTGGTACCATCCTTGTTGCCAACCTCTGTACCCTTTCTACCTTCTTTACATTTTTCTTCAAATGCGGTGACCAGACAAGCTGCATATTCTAACTCGGGTCTTATTAAGGTACATAATATCTTCTTCATCATTCCTTCATCTAGGTAGTGGAACGCAAGGCAAATATTTTGAAGCATGTCATATGTTTTCAAAAAAATCTTGTTAATGTGTTTCTCCGGTGACAAGGTGTTTTGCACGGTTACTCCTAAGTCTTTCTCCTCATTGGTCTCTTTAATTTTCTCATCACCCAGTCTGTAATCCCAGTTTGGTCTGTATCTACTTCTTCCCATTTTCATAACATGGGTCTTGTCTATATTAAATTCCATCTTCCACTCCTTACTCCACTCATATATTTTATCAAGATCTTCCTGTAACTTGTTACATTCCTTACTCTCCTCATAATTTTAGTATCGTCCGCAAACATGTTCATGTAACTGTCAATTCCTACTGGCATATCATTAACATAAATCAAAAATATGATGGGACCAAGCACTGACCCCTGTGGAACTCCACTGGTTACCTTCTTCCACTCAGTCTTTCTTCCTCTCACCACTGTTCTCATTTCTCTTCCCATTAAGTAATTTTCCATCCATTTTGCTAGTTTGTCATTTACTCCTCCAATCTTCTTTAGTTTCCACATCAGTCTATTGTGTGGTACTTTATCAAAGGCCTTTCTCATGTCCAGGTAGATAGCATCCACCCATCCCTCTCTATGTTGTAGTATGTCAGTCACTCTTGAATAAAAACATAATAAATTGGTGTGTGTGTGTGTGTGTGTGTGTGTGTGTGTGTGTGTGTGTGTGTGTGTGTGTGTGTGTGTGTGTGTGTGTGTGTGTGTGTGTGTGTGTGTGTGTGTGTGTGTGTGTGTGTGTGTGTGTGTGTGTGTGTGTGTGTGTGTGTGTGTGTGTGAGATTTCTAATATCACTGATGCAAGAGAGGAAAAGGATGCCCTCTGCCCACCCATCTCCTTTTCCCTCTCTCTCTCTCTCTCTCTCTCTCTCTCTCTCTCTCTCTCTCTCTCTCTCTCTCTCTCTCTCTCTCTCTCTCTTAGAAGTACAATTTCTTTATCCAAATGAAATACGAGTACAATTTCTTTATCCAAATGAAGAGAGAGAGAGAGAGAGAGAGAGAGAGAGAGAGAGAGAGAGAGAGAGAGAGAGAGAGAGAGAGAGAGAGAGAGAGAGAGAGAGAGAGAGAGAGAGAGAGAATTTGCACACTGTTATCGCACTCAGAGGTTATTTTCTGTTTGACAGGTTACACCATGGCCAGGGGAGGAATTTCTGATAAGGAGATAACTTTCCTCTCAGAAGTCATAGCAAGCTGGGAAGTACATCAATTGTATACAGAATTACAGAAAGAAATACATTTCTATAATTCAAACCAAGTGTAGCAAACTACATCCCAGGGCCCGCATGCAGCTTGCCAACAGAATTTGTGCGTACCAACAATTGTTAGTAAATATGAAAGAGCAAGTTAATAAACAATGCCAAATAGTATCGTGAGCATTTCATTTTCTTTCTGCAAGTGTATATATCTATATGAGAGTGAGTTTTCTTTAGAAGCCTTTTATTTCATTTTTTTTTTTTAAATATTAATGATTTTGGGGTTAATTTAGTTTGCAGCCCTGTAAGATTTTTTTTTCTTTCTAATGTGGCCCTACCACTGAAAAGTCTGCCCACTGCTGACTTAAACCGTCTTCTGACATTTTCCAAGTTTACCAATTCTCCTCAGCACTAGAGATAGTAAATAATTTTAACTCTTGTAAGGTAAGGGTTAATGATAAGTTCATAGCACCCCTGACTCAGTGCTACTTATCACTGACAAATTAGCTTTAAAAGTTGAGATATTATGAGCTTTACTCAATCCTGTAGAAATATAATTAGATGAGAACATCATTCACACTTTTATTCCTATCTGTCTCTGGTGGAAAAGGATAATTTTGAGGACTACTATATACAAGCAATATCACAAAGACGAACGGAAATTATTGGAAGAATGAAAAAAAGTCTTACCGTGAAGAAGTAGAAAAAGGAGAGTCTTCTTGAGTGATGTCAGCAAGGTTGTCCTGTTGCTCATCAGTGTTACCTGTTAAAACAAATGAAGTCAGGAACTGTCATAGGAAACATCATTTGTGGGAGAAAAAAAAAAAAAAAAAAAACACTAAGGCACTATACTAGGATATATCAAATCTGGGGAAAAAAATGACAAAAATACTATTGAAAAAGAGGTTAAGTAAACCTGATTAACCCTGGAATATTACTAGGGCAATTAGGCTTACTTAATTACCAATGGAAGTATAGATGTAAAATAAGTATTACATACAGTAAGCCCCACACTTGGCAAATTCATTAGTCTGGCGAAACTACTGCCAAATGCGAATTTCGCCAAGCACAAGTTCTTTATACCATATAAATTGCCTAAAAAATGCCTCAATCAGTCTTTGGTCATTGCCAAAGTCCCTCTTTTGACCCCAAAAATACCATCTTTCGAGCTGAAATAAAATCTTTTGCCTTCACTTGTTAGAACACATGTACAAAACAGACCAATAAACAATAAATAAAGCCTATAAGACATGATATAAAAGCTGTAACTCCCACTTTCGACCTTGCTGCCACCACCATTGTCGTTACCCCCACCGGTACCACCTGTTGCGCTGGTAGAGGCCATGTTGGCGGTAAATCAACATAATTCGTTCCCACGCTAGCAGAACAGAAAGTAGTACAAACAAAATGAGTGAAAGGGACTTTCACACTGTGTTCTGATAGGTTTAGAGAGAGATCTGATGTCACCGGGGAGCCACGTAGTTTGCCGTGCAGCTGCCAGGGGATCGCCAAGTTTGAATTCAAATCGCCAAGCATGCACTCAGTGGTCCGTAGCCACCCTACCACAAAAAGTGAATTTTGCCAAACTGAGATTTGCCAAGTGTGGGGGCTTACTGTATAGGTGTCTCCCATTTTACAATTCACTGTTATACTGTTTCACTTTTAGATAGCTTTTATTACCCTAATTCCACAACATGCTGGTTTGTCTCGCTTCTACAATATCATGAGCACACACTCATTCACTCTACATGAAAGAAAAATTAACTCTGATGTAATTTTTTCATGGTTCTGTTATGACTCTTTCATTTTTATACAATTTTGTCACTAGAACCTACGGTTTGCGTGCAAAGTCCTGATGTCGCCTGAAAAACACACGTTAGTGGTTTGCTGAGAGAATGGTAGATAAAAGAAAACATACATTGAACTAATTAGTATCTAGTTGCATTCTCTTTCATCTTTACAACATCCTGAAGGCGTTTGGGGGACATGATGCTGTTGGAATTAACCTTAAAATAAAGGATAAATAAATTAATTTACTGATGGCAAATCATTGCTTCCCTCAGGTTATTCCATTTACATATATTAGAATAAAATCATAATAAACATTTAAGCCATTAAAAGGGCAAAAAATATTTAAAAGATAATCAAAGAGAATAGTGAGCGTGATGACAAAGCTTGGCAACGTTTGGGGTCAGCTAGTGCGCTGGCGCTCACTCTCATCCCAACTGCCAAGGTGTCAACATCACCGCTCGTCCTCTTGACTACGCAAAAGCTACCACGTGCAGGAGAACTTGATCCCGCCAGACTCAATACTCCCACCGTATTGAAAGCCAGATAAGTTTCTAGCTGTTAATGTTAGCTTAGAGGTTGCAGGTCCTGTAGTTAGCTAGCTATTCATTGGCAGCTGGAACACTGAAATGTGGGGGTGAGTGCTCCCAGCCATAACTGCCGGGTAAGAGTCTGGTGATTACTTTTATTTACCAGTTTCTCTTTTAAATTTCTTATTCACATTAACTTTTTTATTAAATTCCCCTTAGGTTGTATGGAACACTAATTTCTAACACAATTTAATTTTCAATATGGTTAATTTTCAATACGGTTGTTAATTTTCAATACAGTTAATTTTCAATACGGTGTTTCATTCACTAGTGGTTAGAATTTCCTAATTCATAAGAATTAGGGAATTTAGGCGTAGAAAGTCATGAAGGTACTTTTTTACGGTCATTCCTTTGTGCTTGCTTTGTGCAATTACTGCCATTGGGATAAAGAGTTAGAGGTTGGTGGTGAGAGAGTTGAAATTGACTGCCACTTCAGATACCATTCAGGTAAGGATTACCAATTTGTGTTAAATAGACCACGTGAGTTTGAGGCCCTGGCTGAAGTAAATCCTGACATTGTAGTAATAATTTTTGGTGCAAATCTCTCACTGTCCACAACACTAACTCAAAAATCAAACAGTGGATGAAGGCCTTTTATGAACAGCTCAACCAGCACCTGCCTCATTGCCTCAAACTAGCAGTCTTCCCGATAACAGGCATGGCACACCAATGTTCAAGGAATTCAATCAGCGCCGGCACGTGCTTAACAACTATCTAAATAAGACCATAAAAAACAGTGGCCTATTGCATCACATGGTGCTGTTGGGGTCACCTGATCAGCTAAACCATCACCACTACTTTGGTGACGGTGTTCACCTGAAAGACGAAGGGTTGGTCAAGTATCAGGCACGCATAATTGGTGCCATTGTGTTTGCCTTGGGGCAAAGAAAATGAGTTTTCTCCGAAAGTTCATTGTCATCTAATCGTTAGAATATTTGGCAAGGTTCATGTTCGGGGGTGACTCATGAAGATATGAACGGTTGTTAAGCGTGTGTTCGGCTTTTGGCCTTGACTGTTTTTATGTGGTAAGTTTTTTTATCTTTGATTAATTTAGCACCGTATCACGTGAACATTGCATAGTTATCCTCAGATTAGTTGATACTAATGAGGTATTATTAACTTTAAATTATAGCAGTGGTGTAGTTATTGTAAAGCTTAAATTATCAGTTTGGTGTTGGGCTTAGAGTAGTTAACTAGTGTTTCTGTGCATTCTTGATAGCTGCCCTCCCTTATAATTTGGTATTTACCAGGGGAATCTCTCTAAAAGAGGAAATTGAACATGAAAATCCCTTGGGGAAAAGTGATCATGATGTCCTAAGCTTTGAGCTGGATACAGAATTAAGCACGAATAAGATTGTGGAACACAAGGAGGAAAAATTAAATTATACTAGGGGAAATTATAGCCATATAAGGGAGTTCTTTAATGAAATTGACTGGTCCGTGGTATACCAGGAAAGAGATATGCAATTGAAGTATGATAAATTTATGGATTTGTACAACTCTGCTGTGAAAAAGTTTGTGCCATATTACAGAAAAGGGACTTTAAATAATAAACAGTGGTTTAATAGAAATTGTGAAGAAGCAAAAAAGAACAAAGAAAAGGCATGCAAGAAACTTAAGAAAAACAGTGATGTATTATCAAGGGAAGGCTACAAAACAGCAAGGAATAGATATGTTGAAGTACGGAGAACAGCACAGAAAGAATATGAACAGAGGGTGGTGGAAAACTGTGATAGTGACCCAAAAATGTTTTACAAATTCATAAATGGAAAACTAAATAAAAGGGAGGCAATAGAAAAGGTAAAAACGGGAAGAAGTATATGAAGATGCTGGAGATAGCTGAAATTTTGAACGACAACTTTTGCAAAGTGTTTACAAAGGAGGAGCATTTTATGGGAGGAAGGCCTACGGAAATAAAGCAAATGCAGGACATCATGGTTACTAAGGAAGATGTAAGGAAAATTATAAGCAATCTGGATATTAATAAATCAATGGGGCCTGATGGCATATCTGGGAGGTTGCTAAAAGAATGTAAGGATCAATTGTTGAACCCCATATTTGATATTGTGGAAACCTCCATACGAACAGGATTAGTCCCGAAAGAGTGGAAAAGAGCTGACATTGTGCCTATATATAAGAATGGTAGTAGAATGGAACCGCTAAATTATAGACCAGTATCGTTGACTAGTATATTGTGCAAGGTATGTGAAGAAGTAATTAAAGCTAAGTGGAGTGAGTATCTAGAAAGTGAAAACATTCTGAGTGAAAGGCAGTTTGGTTTCAGAAAAGGAAGATCGTGTGTATCCAATTTATTATGTTTTTATTCAAGAGTGACTGACATACTACAACATAGAGAGGGATGGGTGGATGCTATCTACCTGGACTTGAGAAAGGCCTTTGATAAAGTACCACACAATAGACTGATGTGGAAACTAAAGATGACTGGAGGAGTAAATGATAAACTAGCAAAATGGATGGAAAATTACTTAATGGGAAGAGAAATGAGAACAGTGGTGAGAGGAAGGAAGTCCGAGTGGAAGAAGGTAACCAGTGGAGTTCCACAAGGGTCAGTGCTGGGTCCCATCATGTTTTTGATTTATGTTAATGATATGCCAGTAGGAATTGACAGTTATATGAACATGTTTGCGGACGATACTAAAATTATGAGGAGAGTAAAGAATGTGGAAGATTGTAACAAGTTACAGGAAGATCTTGATAAAATATATGAGTGGAGTAAAGAGTGGCAGATGGAATTTAATATAGACAAGACCCATGTTATGAAAATGGGAAGAAGTAGATACAGACCAAACTGGGATTACAGGCTGGGTGATGAGAAAATTAAAGAGACCAATGAGGAGAAAGACTTAGGAGTAACCGTGCAAAACACTTTGTCACCGGAGAAACACATTAACAAGATTTTTTGGAAAACATACAACATGCTTCAAAATATTGGCCTTGCATTCCACTACCTAGATGAAGGAATGATGAAGAAGATATTATGTACCTTAATAAGACCCCAGCTAGAATATGCAGCATGTGTCTGGTCACCGCATATGAAGAAAAATGTGAAGAAGGTAGAAAGGGTACAAAGGCTGGCAACAAGGATGGTACCAGGACTCAGGAGTTAGACTATGAGGAAAGACTGAGGAAGCTGGGGCTGACCACATTAGAAGAGAGAAGAACAAGAGGAGACATGATAACTATGTATAAAATGGTGAACAAGATTGACATACTGGATAGAGAGTTGATAAAGGTGACCACAAGCAATCATCTCCGAGGACATGGAAAAAAGCTAAGAAAGGACATCTGTCTAAATGACGTGAGAAAATACAGTTTCCCGCATCGTAGCAATGATAAGTGGAATAAACTGAGCAGTCATGTCGTTGACGCGGTGTGTGTCAATCAGATGAAAGAGAGATATGACAGGAATGGACAAGGAGACAGGACACAGAGAGCTTAGCTCGGGCCCTGTAATACACAAATAGGTAAATACAAATAGGTAAATACACACACATAAAATCAAGATCATACAAGTAGGACATAAACACTGCACTCCATTCTGATATTATTTCAAGCCAACAAGAATATCTTTTAATTGAAGTGTAAACTAACAGTGAGAGCTATGTTTTAGTGCTGTGTGGAAATCACTAGAAATGATTTCTCAGGCTTCAGACTGGGGGACAGGTTTGATAACCGAAACACCAGCGAGAGTTTACTGAGGATGTGGGAAATGTGTCCCACAAACGAATGAGTCGGTTGTTCCACAAGCTTAGTGGAGGTTGTATATAGATGTACATAAAATGCACAAAGGGTTAAAGCACTAACATTAGCAATAAGCATAGGATAAGGTATAACTATAATGGTGCAGGAAACACCGTCTGTTTATAATGACGCTGAAATAGTGCTCGAGCAGCGAGTTGAGCACGTCGAGACACTCGGACACTCACCGTAAGGCTAGAGAGAGAGAGATAGGGAACGGAGGGAGTTCTCGCTCCACTATCACCGCATAAGGATATACTACTACAGTGATTGTGTCATACGGGATTATACCATATCAACAACACAGAGACTGCTACTTTGTTGTGGCTTCAACACCACGCCACATCACGATCGCTGAGATCTTCGTCCGCTGTTCACTTATGCAAAGTCAGATAAGTACTCGGATAATTACCGCTGGCCAGTAGGGATTATAGAGTAACTACCGTGAAGGAACAGCGTTACGACGCAGGATTATTAAAACACAAAGCTGAGCAGTACATGGTGGAACGATTATCTCCCACGTAATCGAGTAATGAATAACTTGCTACAAATAAATAATAACCCGCTAATAGTGATCCTTGCACTTTCAGTGTGTTAAGTGACGAGGAGAGTTTGTGAGTACGTATAAGACACACGTATATGAAGATTGTTTTCTGTGGAGTAGTGGACCTATTGAAGGGTGAGTTATTGTTATATCCATTATTTCCCACAGAGGAGAAGAGTCATACACCTGGAGGATCCAGTGAAAAAACTGATGGCAGACTAAAAACCATAGAAAATGACAATGAGATCATGAAAGCAAACACGGAGGTGTTGAAGAAAAACTATGATAACTTGAAGAACAAAGTTTGTACTAATGAAAAGAAAATGGAAGACAATGGAGATCAAGTGAGGAAAATAAGTGAAAAGCTAAAGCATTGGAAGATGACCAGGATCAGCTGAAAGTTAGTTTTAAAAGGGTTATGGAAGAATCAGCTAAAGGAAGGAAACAGGAGGTTGCCAAGATGGTAGTAAAGGTAATTAAGAAAAAGGAAAAATTGGTTAGGTATACTGTGGAAAAGAAAAGTGCACTGTTATCTTTGGATTAAAGGAAAAAGACAAATGTATGAGAAAAAGCAGGCTGAGAAAGTGATGGAGGTGAAGGATGGTGAAGAGAAAGGCAAGAGATTGAGTGAAGAAATTGAAGAGCCCCATCGACTGGGGAAATATGAGGAGGGAAAAACATGTCCGTTAAAGATCAGAATAAGATCGCAAGCAGGCGCTGAGGAAATCCTGGCAAGCTCATGGAGGCTGGGAAGGAGAGAAGCATATAAAAGTGTATGGTTGGGATGCAATCTAAATGAAGAGGAAAGAACTAAATTCAGGCAGCTACAGAAAACAGAAAAAAATAAAATAAATAAATAAACAGAACACCAGAGAAGAGGACAATCTACTACTGGAAGGTCAAAGACATGAGACTGACAAAGTGGTACACAACGAGGGAGAACAAAAGGTAAATAAAGTATTTGATGTTTATAAGACACATCGGCTCATAAAATGCAGCCAGTTTAGACAGACATTGAAAAAAGAGAGAGAGAGAGAGAGAGAGAGAGAGAGAGAGAGAGAGAGAGAGAGAGAGAGAGAGAGAGCAAAAACTAAATCAGCAGATTTAAGCACTGAATATGAATTAAAGCATTTCACCTGACATTTAAAGACTCACATACATTTAGATCATTATTAGATTCCAGTATTTTGCATTTAAAACTTTAATATTTGCTAGTAGCCTGTGTACCAATCTTATTGTGAGATGTTTATCCAAACATGTACCTGGTGTCAGCACTGACTGTGAGGGACTTTAGTCCTACCATCCTAAATTAATAGCTAGGGTAGGGTCAGGTAGCAGGACACACCTGTGTTTTCATATTTCCGCAAGAAGTTGCTATGACTTCTATTCTTTCTCCTCTTTTTCCTCCTCCCCATATCTGCCTCTCACTGCCTCTCTCCCCTCCTTTCCTCCTTCTCTCTCTCTCTCTCTCTCTCTCTCTCTCTCTCTCTCTCTCTCTCTCTCTCTCTCTGTTTACATTTCTTTGTCTCCTTGATAATACTTTTCATGCTATTGTGCCCATATTAAAACTATGACATTATTTTGACACCAACCAACGTGGTAAAAATCTTGGCGTGTTTTCTTTTCCAAAAGGTTTCCGTAATAGGCCTAAATCCTCACCCTGGGTCACTCAGGAGGACGTGACCCGGTCTCATTCAGTCCTGAGTGTTGCCGCTCGGGGTAAGTTTCAAGACATTTATATTTATAAAGAAACCAATGTATTTTCTATTTTCATACATGAAGTAATATTTTAAATAAGCATAATTGTTACATTACCTATCCACCTTACAACTTCAGGGAGTTAATAAAGTACACAAAGATTTTAAAGCAACACTGTAAAATATTTATGCCACACTTCTTCTGCCTCATGTAAATACCTTATGGCTAATAAGTTTGTTTTTCTTTGATACATCATATTGGGTTTATCAAACATTCATTAATCTGAATTTACCTTGCTTGTGATGCTCTTTATATGTATCACAAATGTTACTCATCAGAGGTTTGGGGAACATGGCAAAGCTGTACAGAGGTCTGGCCGTGCCCTTGACCCCACCCTGACCTTTAATTTGGGATGGTTTACCTATACTGGCCTAATCATAATTTTTCTTTTTTTTTTTTATCTTTATTTTTACATGTATGTAAGGTAAGAATGTTAAATAATAGGTGCAATTTCAATTGTGTGAAAGTGTTTTACCTGAAGCAGTAACACTGTAAAGGAAGCAGTGAGTCTTGCCCATGTCAAGATCAAGATCACGTGTGTTGACTGTGAATTATTGGTATGTATGCCTTATTATATATTGTTACCTTTAAAGAAAGAGTTGTTTTGTGGTACAGTACCAATCATCACCTTGTTTACATGTGAAAAAATTTCAGGGGTTTGATTTTATAGACTCTGTTGCCATAGACTGGCCACCAACCAATACCTCAATATTGAACCTTGGCCTCATAGGATGCAGGCCCATTTCCTGAGACTATTTTTAGAGAAAAGGTTTATTTTATTAGCCATCAAATATGGTAAGCATTACTGTAGAAAAGGCAGAGTATTAAATTTTGCATACACAAACATAAATGGCATTTTAATGGCAAAAATAAAGTTGAATGACTATTTAAGAGAAAACAAGCCTGACATCGTGGGGATTAATTGAGACAAAATTGTATGGAGGACTTGAAGCATTGGATATTGGGGAAAATAGTTACAATATATGGAAGAAGAAAACAACAACAAAAGAAGCAGAGATGTTACTTCTAAAAAAAAGAGATGCAGATGGATGAAATAACTTATGGAGAAGGGAGTGCTGAAGTGGTGAAAGCACGAGTAAGAATTTGAGGAGAAAGAAAAAAGAACTTTGACGTTGTTTATGTCCCACCCAGAACAATCTCATGGGAAATGAAGAATACAGAAACATGCTTAATGATACCAGAAAGTGTTTACAGAGACTAACTGAAAAGAATAAAAACATGACAGTGATAGGTGACTTTAATTGCAAGGAAATACTTTGGGAAGACCTGACAACTGAAGGAGGAAAAACATCTTGGGGACAAATACTTTTGAATTTAGAGGTAGACAATATCCTAACTCAAGGGTGAAGGACAACACAAGATATAGAGCAAATGAAGAACCATCACAATTGGACTTAATATTTACTAAAGAACCAGATACTCGATAACTTGGAATATAAGAGTCCACTTAGTAAAAGTGACCATGAATTACTTGAATTCAGGCTGAAAGGACTGGAAGAAATTGGAAATGAAGACTATAAAAATAGAAGGTACAATTACAGTAAAACTAACTTTGCTGAATTAAGAAACACTTTGAACAAGCAGACTGGACTGAATTTTATATATCAGAGAACACTGAAGACAAGTGGAATATTTTAATGGAGAAATATAATGAAGGAATAATGAAACATGTGCTGACACAGGAAGGATTAAGAGACATTGTAATAGAAAAAAAACTGAAAATTAGCGAATTACAAGAAGAGGTGGATGTAGAAAGAACAATGGGGTCAGATGGAGTGTCAGGATGGAGACTGAGAGATTATAGACAGTTACTAATAGAACCAATTTGGGATGTAATTAATGACTCTCTAATGGATGAAAAAGCACAAAAGGAGTAGAAAAGAGCAAATATAGTCCTAATATACAAAGGAGGGAAAAGACTGAGTCCCTAAATTATAGATCAGTTTCACAAAACAGTGTTGTGGGAAAGATCTGTGAAATAGTTAACAAAGAAAAATGGTTAGAATATCTGGAGGGAAAGGAAATAATAAATAACTCCCAACTGTGTTTCAGGAAAGGAAGACTATGCATAACAAATTTACTAAGCTTTTATACGAGAGCTATAGACGAAGTACAAGGCAGAGATGGATGGGTTCTAAAGGTCTAGATATTTAGAAGGTTTTTGACAAAGATATAACAGACTCCTATGGAAAAATAGAACACATGGGAGGAATATAGAGAAATATCTTATAAGTGATGGCAGGCTACTTAACAGATAGAGAAATGAGGACAATGATAAGAGATACCCAATCAAGCAAGTACACAGTTACCAGTGGAGTACCACAGGATTTGTTTGGTTCTGGTACCAATTATGTTCCAAGTATGTGTCAGCAATACACAAGAGGGTATGAGTAGCTTTATAAATTTGTTTGCAGATGATGCAAAACTTTGAGAGCAATAAGGAACATCAGTGACTGGAATTGCAGAAAGATATTGACAAGATTAGGAACTGGAGCCAGAAGTGGGAATAAGAATTTAGTAACATTTCATCACTTAATAATGATTGGGGAGGCAGCTATGGTTATCATATATGTTGACTTCAGGCAAAAAAAAAAAAAAATTTTTGTTTTATGAGCTTCAGAGATAAAGGTTAGTGTTTTCCCATGGTAAGAGGAACACTTTTATCAGTTTCCTTAGTCTGCCTTCCTTTATCTTTATATTCTCTCTTGTCTTTACCATTATGTGTTCTCTAACACCTGCTAAATATAAATAGGTGGATAGAATATAAAGAGAGAAAAATAAGCAAAAATGATCTATAAAACTGAAATATAAAGAAAATACAGTATTACTTTAGCTACCATTGACATGAAATCAACTACATTTCTAAACTTGGAAAATACAATGCAGAGGAAAATAAATAATGATAGAAAAAATAATGAAAAGACAAAGAAAAGAGAAAAGAGAAAACTTAATTATTGCAAATATGAGATAGATCCAAGAACAAAGCATTGTGATTGTGGTTTTGATTTTAGCAAATGTATAGATATATATAGATATAGTGTGACCAATACTTAGTGGATGAATACATCTAATAAAGAGGTAAGTGAAAGATGGAGGACAGCATCACAAAGAGCACCAAGTGTTTGCGCTTATGGAAATGCATATGAGGACTTTCTTTGACGGCTAACTTACCAAGTAGGGTTGAACTAACAAGATATAAGCACACAGTCTCCTTCCTTTTCTTCTTTATTTTATTAATCCCAGGTATAGTTGACCACTCTAATGTGTTGTCTAGTGCATCCTCTTCCTCTAGACCAGTGGTTCTTAACCTGGGTTCGATCGAACCCCAGGGATTCGGTGAGTCGGTTTTAGGGGTTGGGTGGTTTGGTTCACCCTACTCGTATGATTCGTGACGTCATGCTCTGCTTGGCCATCATTGGCTGCAGCTGATCACGCCACATCGCTTGGCCTTGATATCTGTGCTGCAGGCAACTCGCTCCACTCAGTAGTCGACTTGTGACTGTCTTGATCGCACATGATTTGTGATTTCCCTTTTAATACTTCAAACCCTTGATACTAACTATGTCAAGCAAAAAAAGGAAGTGGTCGGACGAATACGTGCAGTATGGATTCACATGTATAACGGAACGTGATGGAAGTCAGCATCTTCAATGCATGATTTGCAATGCCAAGTTGAGCAATTCTAGTCTGGCACCAGCAAAACTAAGTGAACACTTCCTAAAGCTGCATGGAGATGGGAAATACAAGAACACAACGCTTGCTGAATTCAGGACGAATACGTGCAGTATGGATTCACATGTATAACGGAACGTGATGGAAGTCAGCATCTTCAATGCATGATTTGCAATGCCAAGTTGAGCAATTCTAGTCTGGCACCAGCAAAACTAAGTGAACACTTCCTAAAGCTGCATGGAGATGGGAAATACAAGAACACAACGCTTGCTGAATTCAAGGTGAAGAGAGCCAGATTCGATGAAAAGGCTACTCTGCCTGTTTTCGGCTTTGTACCCATAGACAAACTGGTCTTAACCCCTTCACTATGGTGACGCTTATGTGGGCGTCATGAAGCCCCAGTAGCAAATACAGTGATGCCTACGTAGACGTCATATTTCTTTTCTGAGCTTTCTTCAGTTCAGTTGTCCCGTATAGTGTGTTGGATACCAACTACACACGCCGTATGCTGTCCTTGAAATCCTAGTGCTCCTCCCACCATCCTTGTCTCCACCAATCACTAAATATAAGCTACATGCGTCCCGCCTTGTGTCTAAAATTACCCAATGGCATAGACTGTTCCCATCTCTCTCTCTCTCTCTCTCTCTCTCTCTCTCTCTCTCTCTCTCTCTCTCTCTCTCTCTCTCTCTCTCCTCTCATCTCCTTCCTCCTCCCCATCTCCCTTTCCTCCTCCCCATCTCCTTTCCTCCCTCCCCATCTCCCTTTCCTCCTCCCCATCTCCTTCCCTCCTCCCCTCTCCTCTCGAAGATAAGTTACATGTGTCCCGCCTTGTAACATTCGTGAAACACACACACACACACACACACACACACACACACACACACACACACACACACACACACACACACACACACACACACACACACAAAACAACAACAAATTTTCTAATCTCTCTCTCTCTCTCTCTCTCTCTCTCTCTCTCTCTCTCTCTCTCTCTCCTCCTTCGTTTCCCTCTCCTTCCTCCCTCCCCTCTTCCTCTCAAAAGATAAGCTACATGCGTCCCGCTTGTGTCTAAAATATTAGCAAATGTAACTCTCTCTCTCTCTCTCTCTCTCTCTCTCTCTCTCTCTCTCTCTCTCTCTCTCTCTCTCTCTTTCTCCGAGAGAAGCGTCCACTTTCCTCTTCGAAGGCGATATAGTGACTAAAAAATAGCAGCATAATACATAAAGACGACAAGTATGACAAGCTTGCACGAGTTTCCCGCGTTAGGGCGCGCAGCTCTACCACCCGTATATCATACAGGCGGGCTTTTTTAACATCCGGCGCGAAGGAGTTAACAGCATCATATGAAGTTGCGTACCTGATTGCAAAGCAGGACAAACCACACACCATTAGTGAAACACTCATAAAATCAGCTGCATTAAAGATGGCAAATATCATGCTGGGAAAAGCTGCTGAAAATAAGTTGTCCCAAATTCCTCTTTCAAATGACACCATCAGCAGCAGAATAGATGACATGAGCAATGACATATTGGCTCAAGTAGTTGCAGATCTGATTTCAAGCCCAGCAAAATTCAGCCTCCAACTAGACGAGACCACCGATGTTTCCAGTCTATGCCAGCTTGCTGTGTTTGTGCACTATGTGAAAGACGACATGATAAAGGAAGACTTTTTATTTTGTAGGCCTCTCACAACAACAACTAAAGCAGCCGACGTGAAGAAACTTGTGGATGACTTCTTCAGAGACAACAATCTTTCGTGGGATATGGTTTCTGCAGTTTGTTCGGACGGAGCTCTAGTCATGCTGGGACAAAAATCTGGTTTCAGTTCGCTGGTGAAAGCAGATGCACCACACATCATTGTTACACACTATGTTCTGCACAGGCATGCATTGGCAACAAAAACCTTGCCTCCAAAACTCGCAGAAGTATTAAAAATTGTAGTGGAATGTGTGAACTATGTGCGAAATAATGCTCTGAAGCACCGCATCTTCAAAGAACTGTGTAATGAAATGGGCTCTGAATTTGAAGTGCTTCTGTACCATTCAAACATTCGCTGGTTATCCCGGGGAAAGATGCTGAATTGTGTTTTTGCCATGCGTGTGGAATTTGTCCTGTTTTTGCGAGATCACAAACACTGTCATGCAGATTACTTTGAAAATTCTGAGTTTATTCTCATTTTGGCATACATGGCCGATATCTTCGATGCTCTCAATCATCTCAATCAACAGATGAAGGGCGGTGGAGCCAACATCATCGAAGCGGAAGAAAATTTGAAGGCTTTTCAAAAAAAGCTACCGTTATGGAAACGACGAACAGAGAATGATAACTTTGCAAACTTTCCCCTGCTGGATGACTGTGTAAGTAAGATCGAAGACGTGTCCGGTATCGGAGACATTTCTGTACCTGGGGAACTGAAGCAAGCAATTGCCATGCACTTAGATGAGCTCGCAAAGTCTCTCAACGGATACTTCCCCACCAGAGAGTCATATCCAGCATGGGTGAGACAGCCGTTCACGTTTAGTGTTGCGACAACAGATGTCAATGATGAATACCTGGACGAAATCATTGAACTGCAGCAGAGCCAGGTTCAACAGCAACTCTTCAGAACAACAACGCTCTCAACGTTTTGGTGTCACCAAATCGTAGCGTACCCTCTTATTGCTAAGAAAGCCCTCGAGATACTCATACCATTTGTTACAACATATCTTTGCGAGCAGTCCTTTTTGAGGATGGTAGACATAAAAACAAAGAAAAGGAACAGACTTTGTTGCGAAAATGATATGAGAGTGGCACTTGCCGTGGTGAAGCCGCGCATTTCTGAAATGGTCTCTGAAAGGCAACACCAAAAGTCACATTGATTTGCAGTAAATATTCATAATGTTTTTGTTTTTATGTGAAATTCAGGTTTGTTGGTTTTGTTCTTTGAACACAGTGATTTTGTGTGCAAATGATGCATGGTACAGTTTGTGCACTAATACAGTATATAGTAATTATAGTTAAATACATAGGTTTTGAATTTGAAGAAAAAAAAAGCACATTTTCTTTTTCCAACTATGAAGGGTTCGATGAATGCATGTATGGAACTTGTGGGGTTCAGTACCTCCAACAAGGTTAAGAACCACTACTCTAGACTCATGTGTCCCATGTCTCTGGATTCAATCTCCCTGCCTATCTTTTGTCTTCCCTTAGTTCTTTTCCCATCCACCTGAAAAACTGAAAACAGCATCACTAACCTCCTTCATTGCTGTTTTGCATATACTGAAGTTTCTTCTTCTCTTTGGCTTGTGCCTTGTTCTTGAGACGGAGATGGTGCCTCACCACAGCCTTCTTCTCCAGTAGTGCTCGCCCAAGACCTGCAACATTTTTCATTGTTGTTAGTCCTTATTGTGTGTGTGTGTGTGTGTATTTACCTAGTTGTATTTACCTAGTTGTAGTTTTACAGGGCCTGGGCTTTATGCTCGTGTGGTCCCGTCTCCATATCTACACTTATCCAATTTTTCTTTAAAACTATGCACACTCTTTGCTGACACCACTTCCTCACTCAAACTGTTCCAAGTCTCAACACATCTTTGCAGGAAACTAAATTTTTTAACATCTCTCAGACATCGTCCCTTCCTTAGTTTCTTACTATGCGATCTTGTGCTTCTAAAGTCATATTCTTCTCTCAGGATCAGTTTCTCATTATCCACTTCATCCATTCCATTAATCAATTTATAAACTTGTATCAGATCCCTCTCTCTCTCTCTGCTCCAAGGTTGGTAGATCCATTGCCTTTAGTCTCTCCTCATATGCCATCCCTTTAAATTCTGGAACCATTCTTGTAGCCATTTTTGTAGTCTCTAATTTTCTTATGTGTTTCTTTTATGGGAGTCCACACAACTCCTGCATATTCCAATCTAGGTCTTATTTTAGTACTTATCAATTTCTTCATCATTTCCTTGTCCATATAGTGAAATGCTACTCCAATATTCCTTAGCAAATTATACGTCTCTCTGAAAATTCTATCAATATGGCTTACCGGTTGATTATTTTCTTCCATTGTCACTCCCAAGTCCTTTTCCTTTTTTACTTTTTCTAGTTCTACTCCATCTCCCATCTTATAGATTCCCACTGGTCGTCTTTCACTTTTTCCCATTTCCATGACATGGCTTTTGTCCACATTGAATTCCATCTCCCATTTTTTGCTCCATTTCCAGATCTTGTTTAAGTCTTCCTGTAGTATTTCACAATCCTCTTTTTGTTTAATGACTCTGCACAGTTTCGCATCGTCCGCAAACAGATTTATGTAGCTGTTCACTCCTCTGGCATGTCATTTATATATACGAGAAAAAGTATTGGTGCCAATACTGACCCCTGTGGCACTCCGCTGTCTACTGTTCTCCACTTGGACTTCATATCTTTAACTATCGTCCTTATTTCTCTCCCCCTTAAGTAATTCTTCATCCATCTCAATGTGCTTCCTTTTAAGCCACCCTTCTCCTCTAACTTCCATAGTAATCTTTCATGTGGCACTTTATCAAAAGCCTTTTTTAGATCTAAATAAATACAGTCAACCCATCCCTCTCTCTCTTGTACTTTATCGACTATTCTAGAGTAGAAACTCAATAAATTTGTCACACATGACCGACCTTTTCTAAAACCAAATTGGCTATTTGATAATATTTTGTTGTCTTCAAGAAACTCAGTCCATTGCTTCATTACTTTTTCACACATCTTGCATATTACACTAGTTGGTGATACCGGTCTGTAATTTAAAGGTTCTTCCTTCCGCTCTTATATATGGGAACCACCTCAGCTCTTTTCCACTCCACTGGCACTGTTCCATTTTCTATTGAGCATTTTATGATGTTGTATATTGGACTTGCTAGTTCTTCCCTACATTCTTTCAGTATTCTGCCTGAGACTTCATCCGGTCCCATTGCCTTTTCCTCATCCAATTCCGTCATCAACTTTTTTATTTCAAGCTTGGTTACTTTAATCTCTTTCATATAGACAGTCTCTCTATTACCCTGTGGTCTTTCAAATTTGGATTCCTTAGTAAAGACCTCATGAAATTTACTATTTAACAGTTCTGCCATACTTTTGGGTCTTCCACCATTCCGTTTCTCCTTTTAACCTTTCTATTGTTTCTTTTTGTCTTATTTTTCCATTTATGAATCTGTAGAACAATTTTGGTTGTTCCTTACATTTTTGACAATGTCCTTTTCATAGTTCTTTTCTTCTTCCTTTCTCACCTTAGCATATTCATTTCTTGCTGTTTTGAAGTTTTCCTTATTTTCTGGATTTCTGTTTCTTCTCCACCTTTTCCATGCTCCATCTCGTTTCTCCTTTGCCCTAGCACATCTTGCATTAAACCAATCTTTCTTTCCTTCTTCTTTAGGTCTATATTTCGGAACATATTCCCTGACCCCAGTTTTGTATATTTCCAAAAATAAGTTATATTTCTCTTGAACCGTTAATGAGTTTTCCATCTCCTCCCAGTTTACGTTTTAAAATAGTTCTTGAGATTCTCAATATCAGCCTTTCTGTAATTTAATCGGTCTCCTTTGTATGATTCATCTCTATCTTCCTTTCCTTCTTCTATATCCATTTCTAATATTACATGGTCACTCTTTCCCAATGGGCACTTGTATCTTATATCATCGTTAATTGGTATATCCCTTGTAAAACTAGGTCTAATCTTGCCGGCTCATCGTTTCCTCTGAATCTTGTGTTTTCCTTTACTCTTTGGACCATCAAATTATCTATCATTAGGTTCAGGAATCTATCTCCCCAGGCATCTTCCCCCATACCACTTTCATAATTTTCCCAGTCTACCTCCTTACAGTTGAAATCTCCTACCAATATCACTTTTCTCCTTTCCTTAATGATTCTTGTAAGACTCCTTATTGTGTCATCTATCATGTCTCTATATTCTTGGTTAGTCCATGAGTTTGTTTTGGTGGCACATATGTTCCAATGATTGTTAACTCCTTTTTGTTAATATGCATCTTAACATACAGTATTTCTGATTTTCCTTCCCCAAACTCCACTTGATTTACCACTATCTCCTTCCTTAACATCATCATGACTCCTCCTCCTCCTTTACCCACTCTGTCTCTCCTCCATATATTATACCTTTTATCTATGTCTATTTTTATTGCCTCATTTAACTTTGTTTCCACCAGGCATACAATATCTGGTTCTTCTTTCTTTATGTAATCTCTTAATTCTAATTTACTAGATAAAATCCCATCTATGTTTGTATACATCATTTTTAATCTCTTGTTCTTATCATTTTAGTTAAACTTGCTCCATTCTTTTATCTTCTTTCTCTTTTATATACCATTTCCTTATCCTGTCTCCTATAATTCTCCAAAAAAATGCCTTCTTCTCCTCCTCTGACCTTTCATTATTTTTTTCTCTTGCTTCTGCCACCAGTTCATTGTGTCTCTTCCTTTCCTCCTCGTTTCTATTTTTCTTTATATATATATATATATATATATATATATATATATATATATATATATATATATATATATATATATATATATATCTTTGCAACCTTCTGTTTCTCTGAGTTTTGTTTTTCTATATAGTACTTCTTCTGCTGCTGCTTGTGATTTTAGTAATATCTTAATTGGTCTCACTGTTCCTTCTTGATATGGTCCCATTCTATGGATTTCTTCTACTTCCTCTTCTAAGTTCTGTCTATCCTCGTCATTCAGATGTTTTAGTAGGTCTTTTACTGATTTCATTTCGTCTTTTTCCCTTCTTGGTCTATATTTAACATTTTTTCTTTCAGTCCAAAAATAATTACACTCTTCTTTTTTCCGCAATTTTTCTTACTAAATTTTCTTTTTCTTGAGGACTCCTATCATTTTGCTTGTCATATTTTCATCTCTTTCTTTTAACTGTTCTTGAAATACTTCTTGAAATGATTCCTTGTCTTTCTTATCTTGGATTCTCCATGCTTGTACTTCTTTTTTAATCACGTCTTGTACTCTTTCTTCTTCTTTGTTAACTAGATCTTTTAGCTTCTCTTTTTCTTGGCTTTACCGAGTCCTTCTTCCATCAATTTCTTATAGTTCGCTATTTGGACTTTTAATTCTTCATTTTCGGTTCTTAGCCTAGTTTCGTTTTCTTCCACTCTTTTATCCTTTCTTTCAATTTCTGGAGCTCTTTATCCTGTTCTTCATTCTCTTTCATTCCCATACTCTCCTTTATCAATTTATCTAATTTACGTTCGATAGTCAAGACTATCAAATAGTGAAGTTTGCGCTGTATCAAAGCCTTCAAATTCTCTTTCTCCCTCACCAACATTGTCATCATCAGCTTTCATTCTTTCCCTTGTCACATACCTGCATTTAGATGGAATATCTTTCTCACTCATTATTATTTAAAACTGTATTCATGAAAAAAAAATGAGTCCACACTTTTCGCCCAGGCCACTGTAAACCCAAACAAAGGTAGTGAAGATCAGCTGATTCTCGGGAGCGATGGTATTGCGTCCTTCCTCTACCGCGTCTCGTGTGTGTGTGTGTGTGTGTGTGTGTGTGTGTGTGTGTGTGTGTGTGTGTGTGTGTGTGTGTGTGTGTGTGTGTGTGTGTGTGTAATAATAATAATAATAATAATAATAAGAAGAAGAAGAAGAAGAAGAAGAAGAAGAAGAAGAAGAAGAAGAATAACAATAATAATAATAATAATAATAATAATAACAATAATAATAAACAGTTTATTCAGACATAAACACCTTGGGAGCTGAAAATATACATCTTACATGGGAAAATATCCTAGTCTTACATACTTAAAATTAAGCACAAATACAGTCAGTGTGTGTGTGTCTGGATTTACCTACAGGGTTTGAGTGGGACTCATAGTGTCCTGTCTCCATGTCTCCATTTTATACAATTTTTCTTAAAATTATGCACATTATGTGCTGTAACAACTTCCTACTTCAATGCATTCCACTTTTCTACTATTCTATGTGGAAAACTGTGTTTTTTTCAATATCCTTCACACACTGCCTCATCCTAATTTTCTTTACATGTCCTCTTGTCCTTCTATCTTCTGTCACCAGCACCAGGTCTTCCTTGTCTATATTTTCAATGATACTGACTATCTTGTGCATTGTTATTAGGTCTCCTTGTTCTCTTCTACCTTGTACAGTTCGCAGTCCCATTTCCTTCAGCCTTTCTTCATGTGTTAGCTCCTTTAGTTTTGGCACCATCTTTGTAACAATCTTCTGAATCCGTTTTAATCTTCCTATATAATTTTTAGAGCTCAGGGACCACACCAATGCTGCATATTACAGCTGTGGATGTATCATGCTTGTGATAATTTTTTTCATTGTCTTTGTCCATGAACTGAAATGCCACTCTTATATTAGTCAACATTTTATATGCTAATCCAAATATCTTAATTATGTGTTTTTTGGAGTTCAAATTTTCCTGTATAATCACTCCCAGATCTTTTTTCTTCTTTAGTCCTCATTATTTGTTCCTTTCCCATCAAATTGATCCATTGATAGTTTCATACCAGTCTTCTCTTACTCTTTTCTAGTTCCATTATGTGACATTTCTTGGCAATGAATGCTATATATAAATGGTACAAGAAAGAAGACCCAGAGAAGAAAGACAAGATACTACTCTACTACAAAAACATCATGTCCTCAAAATACAAGACATATGAACGCATCATCAAAGACATCATACAACACCATATCAAACCTGCAAAAGAGGAACACACCATTTTATTAATTATATACTACAACACCAAGAAAACATCAGATTTTTTTTTTTTTTTTTTTTACGTAGGGAAGAGGGCCAGCCAAAGGCAAAAAAAAAAAAAAGTTAGAAAAAGGCCCACTTGAGCGCTGGCTCTCCAAAGACTTCAAAAAGTGCCAAAACCGTCAGCCAGAATTAGGGGAGCAAATGCCTCGATACCTCCCTCTTAAAAGAAGACAAGTTGTAGGAATTCAGAAATATAGATGCAGGGAAGGAGTTCCAGAGTTTACCAGTGAAAGGGATGAATGATTGAGCATACTGGTTAACTCTTGCATTAGAGAGTTGGACAGAATAGGGATGAGAGGAAGAAGAAAGCCTTGTGCAGCGTGGCCGCAGGAGGAGAGGAGGCATGCAGTTAGCAAGATCAGTAGAACAGTTACCATGAAAATAGCGATAAAATATAGAAAGGGATGCAACATTTCGGCGGTGAGAAAGAGACTGAAGACAGTTAGTGAGAGGAGGGGAGTCGATGAGATGAAGAGCTTTCGATTCCACCCTATCAAGCAAAGCTGTGTAACTGGAACACCTCCCAAACATGCGAAGAGTACTCCATACAGGGACGGATAAGGCCCTTATACAGAGTAAGCAATTGGAGGGGCAAGAAAACAGTCGGAAACGCCTCAGAACACCTAACTTCATAGAAGCTGTTTTAGCAAGAGATGAGATGTGAAGTTTCCAGTTAACCCGTACAGCGTCAGTAGATCTGAGACTTTGTGATTTCGTCAGTGCTGGCCACATCATGGATTTTTTTTTTTTTTTGCTAAACCAGTCTTAAATGATGTGAAACAAATGAAAATGACAGTCATTTCTCCCAGAATTGAATGGAAGTGGTATTAATTGGTGCAAGATGTTTTGCACTAAGGTTAGCAACTTAGCAAAGCCTTATGTGACTAGTTTATTCGCTTTCGTTTCTCAACAGTCAATCCCCGAGTTGGACACATGCATAATATCGTTCCCGAATTGAAAGAAAAACAACATGTCATGTTTCGCTGTTTGGGAGTGTTTGTGGCTAAAAATAGACACGAGATATCGCGAGGGAGAGATGCCTTTTGCGGTGCAAATATTTTCCAAGTAATATGTACTTGTTTTTCCTTATAACAAAGCTATTGGAAAATTCTTATTTATGTCATACAAAGTTTTCACTACAACAATATAACAGTTACCAAAAACATCTGAAATGGTGAGAGTAAGTAATGGAAATTACACTGCGTTCATATTAGCGGAGTTGAGGCTTCAGTTTACAGCTACACCAAGCTAAGCTAAAGGCAGCAGAAACTGCTACAGTTCTGATATGTAATGAATAAATACAGGAAGCATTCATGTTAGCAGGGACAAGGAGGCAGCATGAACAATGTCTACAGTGCATGATGGCAGTATAATGGTAAGTTTTGAGGACGGAATACCTCCGAAAACACGAGGAAGCTCGCCAACGTATCTCATACGTCTCTGACGCCCGGTTCGCTCAGAGTAGCCGACGTATCTCGTACGTCTCTGACGCTGTACGGGTTAAGATTATGAGTAAAGGACAGACCGAGGATATTCATTGTGGAAGAGGGAGACAGTTGAGTGTCATTGAAGAAGAGGGGATAGTTGTCTGGAAGGTTGTGTCGAGTTGATAGATGGAGGAATTGATTTTTTGAGGCATTAAAAACTACTAGATTTTCTCTGCCCCAATCGGAAATCTTAGAAAGATTGGAAGTCAGGCGTTCCGTGGCGTCCCCGCGTGATCTGTTGACTTCCTGAAGGGTTGGACGTCTCTGAAAGAACGTGGAAAGATGTTTTTTTTTTTTTTTACGTAGGGAAGAGGGCCAGCCAAGGGCAAAAAAAAAAAAGTTAGAAAAAGGCCCACTTGAGTGCTGGCTCTCCAAAGACTTCAAAAAGTGCCAAAACCGTCAGCCAGAATTAGAGGAGCAAATGCCTCGATACCTCCCTCTTAAAAGAAGACAAGTTGTAGGAATTTGGAAATACAGATGCAGGGAGGGAGTTCCAGAGTTTACTAGTGAAAAGGATGAATGATTGAGCGTACTGGTTAACTCTTGCATTAAAGAGTTGGACCGAATAGGGATGAGAGAAAGAAGAAAGCCTTGTGCAGCGTGGCCGCAGGAGGAGAGGAGGCATGCAGTTAGCAAGATCAGTAGAACAGCTACCATGAAAATAGCGATAAAATATAGAAAGGGATGCAACATTTCGGCGGTGAGAAAGAGACTGAAGACAGTTAGTCAGAGGAGGGGAGTTGATGAGACGAAGAGCTTTCGATTCCACCCTATCAAGCAAAGCTGTGTGAATGGAACCCCCCCAAACATGCGAAGAGTACTCCATACAGGGATGGATAGGCCCTTATACAGAGTAAGCAGTTGGAGGGACGAGAAAAACTGTCGGAGACGCCTCAGAACACCTAACTTCATAGAAGCTGTTTTAGCAAGAGATGAGATGTGAAGTTTCCAGTTAAGATTATGAGCAAAGGACAGACCAAGGATATTCATTGTGGAAGAGGGAGACAGTTGAGTGTCATTGAAGAGGAGGGGATAGTTGTCTGGAAGGTTCTGTCGAGTTGATAGATGGAGGAATTGATTTTTTGAGACATTAAAAACTACTAGATTTTCTCTGCCCCAATCGGAAATCTTAGAAAGATCAGAAAGCAGGCATTCCGTGGCGTCCCCGCGTGATCTGTTGACTTCCTGAAGGGTTGGACGTCTCTGAAAGAACGTGGAAAGGTTTTTTTTTTTTTTTCTTTTTTTTTTACGTAGGGAAGACGGCCAGCCAAAAGCAAAAAAAAAAGAAAGTTAGAAAAAGGCCCACTTGAGCGCTGGCTCTCCAAAGACTTCAAAAAGTGCCAAAACCGTCAGCCAGAATTAGGGGAGCAAATGCCTCGATACCTCCCTCTTAAAAGAAGACAAGTTGTAGGAATTTGGAAATACAGATGCAGGGAGGGAGTTCCAGAGTTTACTAGTGAAAAGGATGAATGATTGAGTGTACTGGTTAACTCTTGCATTAGAGAGTTGGACAGAATAGGGATGAGAGGAAGAAGAAAGCCTTGTGCAGCGTGGCCGCAGGAGAAGGGGAGGCATGCAGTTAGCAAGATCAGTAGAACAGCTACCATGAAATTAGTGATAAAATATAGAAAGGGATGCAACATTTCGGCGGTGAGAAAGAGACTGAAGACAGTTAGTCAGATGAGGGGAGTTGATGAGACGAAGAGCTTTCGATTCCACCCTATCAAGCAAAGCTGTGTGAATGGAACCCCCCCCAAACATGCGAAGAGTACTCCATACAGGGACGGATAAGGCCCTTATACAGAGTAAGCAGTTGGAGGGGCGAGAAAAACTGTCGGAGATGCCACAGAACACCTAACTTCATAGAAGCTGTTTTAGCAAGAGATGAAATGTGAAGTTTCCAGTTAAGATTATGAGCAAAGGACAGACCAAGGATATTCATTGTGGAAGAGGGAGACAGTTGAGTGTCATTGAAGAAGAGGGGATAGTTGTCTGGAAGGTTGTGTCGAGTTGATAGATGGAGGAATTGAGTTTATGAGGCATTGAAAACTACTAGATTTTCTCTGCCCCAATCGTAGAAAGATCAGAAGTCAGGTGTTCCGTGGCGTCCCCGCATAATCTGTTGATTTCCTGAAGGGTTGGACGTCTCTGAAAGAACGTGGAAAGATGGAGGGTGCTATCATCAGCGTAGGAGTGGATACGGCAAGAAGTTTGGTTAAGAAGGTCATTAACGAATAATAGAAAGAGAGTGGTGAAGTGTTGGGTAGCTGTCGGGACAGTACAGCCACGAAGGTGAAGCTTCTTCATAGAAACACATACTAACTGTAATAGGTGTATTCAGGCAGAGCAACACAGAGAAAGCCTTGGAAGGACCCCTGTACGCGTGCCTGCCTTGGGGACGCCAGCAAGACTGAGGCTTACGGTAGGTTGCCAGGCGTACAATAATCAGAGGTACAGGGAATACATATGATACATTACATTACATATCCACACCTCCCTCCCCCCTCACGCTCGTAACACTGTCTCGAGCGGAAATCTTTTCCATGAGCTGCTGGGAACGACATGGGGCAACTGGGGAGCAAGTAAAGCAGACGGACTTTTCTTGTCTGACCAAGGGACCACAGGGATATGGTGGGGAGGATCATTACCATGGGGCGGCACTGGGCGCAGGAGACGGCGGTTGCATCGCCAGACACGTCCGCTGGGGAGACGAACATCATATTCCCTGTTCCTGCTGCAGCCCATGACCACACCGACCTTATCCCAGCAGAGAGACACAGGATCCTGGATGCGGACTGTGGCTCCAATGCACAGCTTGGGGAGGGGCCTGGCATGCTGGACATAGTGAGCCTGCACCTGTTCAGCTTGGGCAGCAGCGCGGCGGTCGCATTCCTCCCTCTTGGTCTGCCAGTCTGCGGAGAAGGGCAGGGACGCAGGACCGAAGAGGGTGGCCATAGAGGTGTTGCGAAGGGGACCGTCCTGTATAGTTGGGAGAGTTACACAGCTCCAGGAGACCTCTGGCAAACTCCTGCATATCAATGTTGCCGGAGGGGGCTGTCTTCAAGATGAGATGCTTCACCAACTTGACAGCCGCCTCAGCATGGCCATTAGACTGGGGATAGTGCGGCGAAGTCACTATGTGGTGAACACCCCAGCGTTCCATGAAGTTCTGGAAGTCTGCACTGGCAAACTGGGGCCCGCCATCAGTGCAGAGACGGAGGGGGACACCCACTTCCCGGAAATAGCGGCAGAACATCTGGATGGTGTGTGTGGCTGTGGTGTCCGCACCACATGGGACGACCACAGGCCATCCCGAGAGTCTGTCCGCAATGACAAGAAAGGACTTGCCAGAGACTGTGAAGAAGTCTGTGGAGACGGACTCAAAGGGCCTGGATGGGTTGTCGTCGCACATCAGGGATTCCTGCTGTTGGCTCGGCTGGAGGACTTGACATGGTTCACAGGCACGAACAGTATTGGCGATGTCGGAGTCAATGCCAGGCCAGAAAACAGTCTGCCTCGCCCGATGGCAAGTGGCTTCCACACCGCGGTGGCTGTCATGGAGACAAGCAAGGGTGCGGCAGCGGAGAGCTACAGGAACCACGATCCTCTGGCCATAGAGGACAAGCTCCCCATCTGAGAAGAGGTGATCGCGGAGCTTCCAGTAGGGAAGTAGGGAACTGTGGAGCTCGTACCGGTTGGACGGGAGGCCAGATGTCACGTAGGCAGTGAGGTGGGCATATGACAGGTCTGCCCTTACTGCTGCTCTGAATTCCTGGAGCATCCGATCGGCGTCATGGTGTGGTGTGTTTTGGTCGGAGCCTTCAGCGTTGACAGCTACGACACACCGCAGGTGGGCAGTGGCAGCAGTGCACGCCATCTCGTCCTCAGGAGTGGGGTGGCTGACTGGGGCTCTTGACAGAGCATCTGGGATGCGTAGCAACTTCCCGGCGCGCTATACGGCTGTGAAGAGGTAGGGCGAGATTTTCTCCTTCAGACGTTGGAGACGGGGATTCTCGATCGCGTCCAAAGTGTAGGCATTCAGGATCGGGACCAGTGGCCAATGGTCTGTCATCAGCGTGAAGTGCTGTAGGCCTATGTGGTGGAGCCAACACTTGGACATGGCCCATACAACGGCAAGCAGCTCGAGCTCAATGGTGGCGTAGCGCGTCTCAGCGTCAGTGAGGAAGTGTGAGCCACATTGAACTAGTCGTGTGCATCCTTGGCCGTGATCTTGCAGGAGAGCGTACCCAATCCCATGAAGGCGGGAGGCATCTGTCTGGAGGACGACTGGTAGCGCTGGATCAAAGTGGCCCAGAACAGGCGGCTGGAGAAGCATCGTCTTGACATGGTTGAAGGCTTCATCATGGTCCGCTGTCCAAGTGAACGTCCGTTTAGGGCTCAAGAGAGGGCGAAGAAGCTGGGCTGCGGCTACTATGTCCAGGGTGAACTCTGACAGCTGGTTCACTAGGCCCATAAAGAAGCAGAGGTCAGTCAAGTTTGCAGGCGTAGGAAAGTCCCGGATTGCACTGACGCGGTCTTCGCCTGCAGAGATGCCAGAGGGGGAGAGGTTGTAGCCACAGAATCGGACCTGAGGCTTGGCAACTGAAAACTTGTCCTTGTTGAAGGTGATCCCGTGCTCTCTGCATCTGCTGAGTATCTGATGAATCCTCTGCAAGTGTGTGGGGAAGTCATCATCAAATAGAAGAATGTCGTCCACCACCTTGACACAATTCTTCAACCCTTACAGTGCCAAGTCGCCGCAGTGGCAGTAGGCGGCGTCACCAGTAGCTGCGAAGCCCATGGGGCCTCGGCAATGCCTAAACTGGCCGAACGGGGTGATGAAAGTTGTGAGGTGGCGATCCTTCTCGTCAAGTACCAACTGCCAGTACCCGCACAGAGCATCTGCTGTCATAAAGAAGCGGGATGACGGAGTGACTCTGCGGACAGCGGCGTAAGGTGTTGGTGCTGGGTGAGCTGGGTGAGAAACCTGGATATTGAGCTTTGTGAGGTCCACCGTGATGCGAACTCCCTTGTCCTTAGCCACGACAACCAAGGGGTGACACCAGGCAGACGGCTCATCACCGGCAGGCTCAATTATCCCTTGACGCACCATGGAGTCCAGCTAATTCTTGACTTGCTGCTGGAATGCGAAGGGGATCTGTCATGGTGTGTGAATGGGGAACGGTCTAGCGCCCTCCTTCAGGTGGATCTGCATGGGCTGTGCGACCATGGGCTTCAGAGGAGCCTTCCTTACATCCTCCTTGGAGAGAAGTACGTCTGAAAACTCAAGAAGGAAGTACTCCTTTGCAGCATATGGAGACTAGATGTCAGGGAGGGGCCGCTCGCTGCACCAGTTAACATGCTTGACCTTGAGAATTGGCTTCAGGAACTCCAGGGAGATGATGGCCAGTTCCTTGCAGTGGCCATAGGAGAGGAGTGGGGTCTGGACGCCATCTTGATCTTGGATCTGGGCGATGCAAGACTTTTGTCCGAGCCATAAGGTAGCTTGAAAACATCCCAGGGCAGGTGCCATCTCTGAACCGTCCGCCATCAGCATGTGCACGGGAGGTAGAGTCTGTAGGCTGCTTCTGGGGATTTGAAGAATGCTGAGGTGTCGCTGGCCAATAACTGTGACGTCCGTGCCTGTATCTGGTAGCATTTGGAGGTGGGAAGTGGATCCTCCATGCGTCAGGTGAATACACACAGGTTTAGGAGTCATGGCCTCAGACGCAAAGGTCAACCTCTTCAGCAAGGTTTTTCAGGCAGACATAGAAATCAGAAAAAGACTCACCCACCGCCTGTTTGCAGCACAGGAGTTCACGGCAGCAGAGAGCCTTGTTACGTTGACTCTTGAAGTGGGATTGCAACACATCGAGGACTTCATCCACGGCTAACAGTGTGTTAGGAGCAATCCCGAGTGTGTTCAAGAGTCCTCTGAACCTCCAGGAAACAGACATCCGTAGCTGGATCAACTGCCTTTCTCTGGGAAGGCGTTGCAGATCAATCATGACTGAGAAACCATGCCACCGGCGACGCCATTGCCTGAACATCTGGTAGGTGGCGTCGGCTTGCAGGATGGGCAGACTCTGAGCCACAGGTTTGCCCGTGGGGGGACATGCTGTAAACGTAGGAGTCGCAGTCACAGTGATGGATGATGCAGCGGCTGTAACGGCAGTCACGGTGGGTGGTGGCTGGGTGGCAACTGTTGGAACAGCTGTCACGAGAGCCGGCGGGGCGGTGACTGTTGGAGCAGCTGTCACAGCAGGCAAGGCAGTGATGGGAGTAGCACCCGCTGCAACAGGTGTAGTCCCCACGAGACCAGTGACTGCAGGCTGATAGGCTGGGGTGAAAGGGCTGAGTGTTAGTAAGGGAACAGGTAAGTGGGCTGGAGATGGCTGGTGTTGGGCTGGCAATGCCTGAACTGACAACAGTTGTAGCAGTGCCATGAAACGCTCGTTGTCATCCATGCGTCTCATTTCCTCTGCTTCCCTTCTTGACTCCTCTGCTTGCCGCCTTTCCTCATCCTCCTGTCTTCTACGCAAATCAGCTGACAGACGTGATTCCTCCAAGTACTTGATGAGGTGAAGAACGGTACCGTCTTGATGCGCGGGAGGAGACTGGTGGGGTTGAGGCGAGGAGTGGGGCAGGTGGGGGTGAGTAGCGCCGGGCCCAAGGGTAAGCCACCCGGACTCCCCTGGGAACTGGCTTCATCGTCTGAAAACTGAAGAGTTTCCTGCTGGTGTTTGGTGTCGCTGCACTCGGGCGAAGGACGTGGAAGCGACATGATGAACAAGGAGAACCCATGAACAGACAGGAAGCGTCCCCACAATCAATAGAGAAACCCGTGAACAGCTGGGTTTTATATAAAGTTAATGCAAGGGAGTGCGCATGTGTGCGTGTGTGTGGCAGTATATGGCAACTCGGTCATCAGCAGTGTGCGTGTCGCACCCCGCAAGGCACCGCCACCTCAGTTACCCGCTGCATGCTGGACGAGGAGGATGGGATGCTGCGAGGTCTGTCTCCCACCAAGGGTGTAGCGTCCCTTGTGAGCGGCGAGGGAAGACTAGAACGCAAAACACTGCACGCAAAGGCACGACACCGCACACACTGTCACAGCACTCCACACACAAAACTAGGCACTGCATGCACTGCCACAAGAGTCACTGAAGCTCCGTAAAACCCACGGGAGGGCGTGAAGAGGCAGTGGAGTCCCTGCTGGCGCGGCGGCGATGGCGTCGGGAAGACTCGTGATCCTACTCACTGCGCCATGTGGTGTTGGGTAGCTGTCGGGACAGTACAGCCACGAAGGTGAAGGTTCTTCATAGAAACACGTACTAACTGTAGTAGGTGTATTCAGACAGAGGAACACAGAGAAAGCCTTGGAAGGACCCCTGTACGCATGCCTGCCTTGGGGACGCCAGCAAGACTGAGGCTTATGGTCGGTTGGATAAAAGTCGTAGGAGGGCAGTTTTGAAATCAAAGCTTTATGCTAGACTCTATCAAAAGCTTTTGATATGTCTGACGCAACAGCAAAAGTTTCACCGAAATCTCTAAAAGAGGAAGACCAAGACTCAGTACGGAAAGCCAGAAGATCACCAGTAGAGCGACCTTGACGGAAGCCATACTGGCGATCAGACAGAAGATTGTGAAGTGACAGATGTTTGAGAATCTTCCTATTCAGGATAGATTCAAAAACTTTAGACAAGCAAGAGATTAAAGCTATAGGACGGTAGTATAAGGGGTTAGAACGGTCACCCTTTTTTAGGAACAGACTGAATGTAGGCGAACTTCCAGCAGGAAGGAAAGGTAGAAGTCGATAGACAAAGTTGGAAGAGTTTGGCCAGGCAAGGTGCAAGCACAGAAGCACAGTTTTTGAGAACAATAGGAGGGACCCCATCAGGTCCATAAGCCTTCCGAGGGTTTAGGCCAGCAAGGGCATGGAAAACATCATTATGAAGAATTTTGATTGTAGACATGAAATAGTCAGAGAGAGGAGGAGAGGGAGGGACAAGCCCAGAATCATCCAAGGTGGAGTTGTGAGCAAAGGTTTGAGAAAAGAGTTCAGCTTTAGAGACAGAAGAGATGGCAGTGGAGCCATCAGGATGAAATAAAAGGAGGGAAAGATGAAGAAGTGAAGTTATTTGAGATGTTTTTGGCTAGATGCCAGAACTCACGAGAAGAGTTTGAGTTTGAAAGATTTTGACATTTCCTATTTATGAAAGAGTGTTTGGCAAGTTGAAGAACAGACTTGGCATGATTCCGGGCAGAGATATAAAGTGCATGAGATTCAGGAGATGGAAGGCTCAAGTACCTTTTGTGGGCAACCTCTCTGTCATTTATAGCACGAGAACAGGCTGAGTTAAACCAAGGTTTAGAAGGTTTAGGTTGAGAAAAAGAATGAGGAATGTACGCCTCCATGCCAGATACTAATACCTCTGTTATGCGTTCAACACAAAGAGATGGGTCTCTGACACGGAAGCAATAATCATTCCAGGGAAAATCAGCATAATACCTCCTCAGGTCCCCCCCAACTGGCAGAGACAAAATGCCAGAGGCACCTTCGCTTTGGGGGATCCTGCAGAAGGATTGAAAAAATAGGACAAGATACAGAAATGAGATTGTGATCAGAGGAGCCCAACAGAGATGAAAAGGTGACAGCATAAGCAGAAGGGTAAGAGGTGAGGAAGAGATCGAGAATGTTGGGCGTGTCTCCAAGACGGTCAGGAATACGAGTAGGGTGTTGCACCAGTTGCTCTAGGTCATGGAGGATAGCAAAGTTGAAGGCTAGTTCACCAGGGTGGTCAGTGAAGGGAGAGGAAAGCCAAAGCTGGTGGTGAACATTGAAATCTCCAAGAATGGAAATCTCACCTGCTGATAAAGAACAAAACAATTACAAAAAAATCCCTCCCCACAAGAAGACCATGTCATCTACAAATTTACAAAACTGAGGACTGTGGACCTCAAACTTATATTGGGATGACACAAACAACCTTGTCAAGGAAACTCACCTTCCACCTTCAGAATGGAATGGTCAAAAACCACTACACCACAGCACATAAAACCACTACAAGGAAACACTTGCAAGAAAACACTACCGTCATCAACTGTAAGAGAGACTCATGCTGCCTACATTTCCTGAAATCACTATACATAGCACAAGAAAAATCAGTTATGAACCTACAAACACAAGATTTACAGATACAGGTAACTCGATTTATGTGATAGATGTGTTCCAAGAGGCATCGCACATATCAAAATTCGCATAAAAAAAAAACTTGTTATTCTCATAAGAAACAATAGATAACAGGGGGGATGCGGGATGTGGTCCAAAAAAAAAAAACTGTACAAATTACTCTATTTATTTGGCTAAATTAATATGTTTTTATCATTTACCATTCTAAATACTAGAAGAATATTTAAAATAAAGGGAAAAGCAAGAAATAATAAGACAAAGCTAAAAATAATAAGAGAAAACGGCAAAACAAAGTATACATACTAATGAAATACGATATTTCATTAGTAATTCACTATCACTCATTTTCACGGAGTCGAGGTTATCCTCATGACATGAGTGTATATGAATACTAAGATATGATATCCATTATAGCATGCAATACAGGAGTGGAAACAAATTTAATATTGTGGTGAAAGACAACACACCAAGCTAAAAAGGTCACAAGAAGAAGAAGTGGCCAAGTCGCTGGAGTCTCCGCTGTCTGTGGCTGATCTCATCATCTCTGCTTTATTTTTTGGTATTCCATGTAAGATTTTATTTTATGCATTACAAAACAATCCTTTCTTCGGGGCAAGGTTTGTAAAACGCTAATAGAAATGTGGTTTTGTGAACATAAATGCATATATAAGACCGTAACACCACCTCCAGAGGTGGTGTTCTCAGCAACTTCTGAGCAACCTCGTCACCATCCCTCCAAGCATTCATGGAAGCCATTTTGCGGCAGGAGGTTGCTCTGAGGTTGTTAAAAAATCTTTGATCCAGCTCCAGGAGTGCTAGAGACAGGCAGGGAGCCAGCCAATCACATCGAAGCTGCCGTGCTCAGTCCCTCACCCGGCAAATTCAAACCCAGAAAATTCGCTAAAATGGATGTGGTTGTACGTTATGTGGACTATTTGGTCTAACTTTGTATAATACGTTAAACCAGAAATTCGTTAGACGAACGTTTGTCAAGCGGAGTATTACTGTATATATACACAGTGGTGCCTTGGAAAACGAACTTAATCCTTTCATTTTTGTTCTTACTCCAAAGCATCAAAATACATGTATTTTTATGGAAGTAATTATAATTCGTTCCAAACCACCTCCCAAGACCAAAAAATTTTATTTTCCACCTAATTTCTTACTTTTGGAATACTGTTACTATATATACTACTACTATTATGCTATAACTATAAAAGTTAGGCAAATAAAGCAGGAAAGTAAGCAAAATGTAATATAATGAAAATTCAACTTCTCATGGTCAGACACAAGCGTCACCACATCCTCATATGACTCCATCAAGCCAGCACCACACACTCTTATATAAGCCAATAAGTTTTTCTTTGATATACTGCATTCATTATGGAAAATAAATCAGGGAAGTAAACAAATTGCAATATGAAAATTCAACTTCTTAGCGGTCAGAAACAAGTGTCAACGTTTCCTGGTCAAGACGGCCCCTGACCACGACAGCCACCCAAGACGGCCCTCCCCAGTGGCTCCGTGTTTACCATGACGACCCCACACCAAATTTTTGGTTATTGTCGTCTTATTTATTTCATCATGTTAAAACATAAACCGTGGATGGCAACTCAGCGTTCCGAAGATAGTGTTTCGTAGTATGGAGCATTAAAAACCATACTGTATTGGTGCATCGGTGTACTGTACCTTGTGCATATAGTGCATATACAGACAACCCCGTTTAACGAAGGGGTTACGTTCCTAAAAACCCTTCGTTAAGCGAATTTTCGTTAAGCAAACCAATTATAACAAGTTTAACCCCTGACTTGAGCTTCCATTATGAGTAAACAAAGCGAGAGTGCATCATAGTACAATAAAAGGTTTAATGAAAGCAAAAAATTATGAAGTTAAACATTTAAGCAGCTTAATTTAAAACCAAGTCATTATAATGTACACTAATGTATGTATGTAACTTTATAATGTTGATGATCTTAAATTTATGAAGGGAGGGAGAATGGAGCAGGTAATACGCTAGCTAGCAACCTGTGGAATGTAAACAAAGGGCACATCATTGTATCGCATACAAAACTTATGTACCACATTTCCACAAAGCTTTCCATTTCATCCATTGCAGAGTTACGAGTTCAGGTGGTTCTTTAAGCTTGCAAGGAAGATATGATCTCACCAGCCTTCTTAATAGAGTCTGCTGACTTGAAAATGGTAGACAGTAGATGGACTCAAGCCATGGTGGGAAGGGTGGTAATACGCTAGCTGGCAACCTGTGGAATGTAAACAAAGGGCACATCATTGTACAGCATACAAAACTTATGTACCACATTTCCACAAAGCTTTCCATTTCATCCATTGCAGAGTTACGAGTTCAGGTGGTTCTTTAAGCTTGCAAGGAAGATATGATCTCACCAGCCTTCTTAATAGAGTCTGCTGACTTGAAAATGGTAGACAGTAGATGGACTCAAGCCATGGTGGGAAGCAATGCTATTAGTTTTCTCACCTCTCTCGTGTCTGGGAATAATATCTAGCTTCACTTCAAGAGTATGAGACTTCATGGTCTTCTTAGCAACGCTAAGCGACATTGCAGAGCGTTTTGTTGGCATGAAGAGCAAGGGAAGACGAGCTGCTGCTGACGCTGTTATTGCTTTGTACTAGGGGGAGTGAGCAGTGCACGTTTTGTCCATGAGAGGCGATGGTGTATTCAAAAGCCTGTCGACTTGCGTGATATGGCAGGGCCTTCAAACTTGGAAAAAATTACCTGGCTAAAATTTTGTTAAAGCAAGTTTGGTGTTCGTTAAAAGAGCAGATGGTAGTAAAAGAAAACCTTCGTTGTAGTGAAATTTCGTTGTGTGAACTTTCGTTAAGCACGGGTTGCCTGTACATATCCAGGGTGTAACACAACTTTCTGTAAACATTGAAAGAGGTAAGAGAACATGCATTTCTAAGCAGAAAATGTTACATACACATATGCATTTTAAGGTTTTGTTTACTCGTAAGATGATTTTAAAATTTGTGAATGGCGCACGATAGTCCATTGTGTTTTTTTATGAGGTGATGATGATTGTTGCTGGCTTGCTGCAGCAGCCAGAGATGCCACTTGGCTAAATACCGAATGTTTTAATATTACGTTTTGCAATCTTACATTTAAGATAGATTGTATCAACGAGTATGCAATTTACTGATAAACATTACATGATAACATTATTGCAGTGATTAAAAGTAAGCACTCACATACGGTACTATGTGTTACAGTACTTATCACTGGATGAGGAAGGAGGGGGAGGGAAGGGGGAGTGAGGAGTGACTGATTTATTAATACAATATGTCTTAGTATAAGATACTCTATTAACAAGTATGATTTAAAACCATCATACATGTAAAAAAGAAACTGAGGCCATCGTGGTAAACATGGGGCCGTTGGGAGAGGGGGTCCTAGAGGGCCGTCGTGGTCAGGGGCCATCTTAACCATGACCCAGCGTCAACACATCCTCCTCAACTGACTCCATCAAGCCAGCATGACGCACTCTTATCTAAACCAATAACAATTCCAATATTGTCATGCATCATAATATGTTTCTGAACTGCTTAATTATCCATGGAAATACATGTATATTTTATATCTCACCAAATAATACATAAAAAATGATAAAAATACACCATACTGACATAAGTGCTTTCACCATCCTCACGCTTGGTGCCCTCACACCTCCACAAACATATCCTTGTAAAAGATAACATCTGAAAACAATGGGCCAATGAAAGGTCTCAATATATGACATATAGCCTCAAGCATAAACAAACTGTGTGGCATAAAGGAGTGTGGCTTCTGAAAAGTGCCAAGATCATGCCTGAAAAGCTCTAACGTAAAAGCCATGATCATGCCCGACGGGCTATAAGGGTTAAGGCTTTTAATTCATGAGGTGGATACTCTCTCTTCCCCTCGGATCTTCTAGAATCTTCCATATGTCTGTCAATATGTCCAAGTTTTGAAAAAAAAAAAAAAAAACGGTTTAGTTTTGCAGTCGCCGCTAACATTAGCACACAGAAGCAGGGTAAGCCTGTCTTTCATGGGCTTGTGTCCTGGCAAACACTTCTCTTCCTTTGTTATATAGATCATGTTTGGTAGTTTTTTCTTTTTTCCAAAACAGGCCAGTTTCATCACAATTAACCCCTAAAACTTGGGGATGTTGGGATTTTTAGATCACGCTAACTTGAGAGGTTTGATGAGAAACACATAAAATATCTAATTTTTAATACTAAAATTAATTTCTTCACTTACCTGTTTTTCATACAAAATATAGCAGTTCCACTGCTCCACATACCTTTTCGCCGAGAAACCGCCCGCTTTAGCGCTACGCCTGGCAGCGCGGCGCTCATTGCTGCCGCCAGCACACTGCATGGACAACCGTCAGTTATTTCTCAAGGGAGAGAACCTGACTGGGGGAGGAAGGGAGGGCAGTGAAGTTTTGTATGAAAAACAGGTAAGTGAAGAAATTAATTTTAGTATTAAAAATTAGATTTCTGTCACAGACACCTGTTTTTCATACAAAATATAGCAGACTCCAACATTGAAGGAGGCGGGAGTCAAAAGAAAGTGCCAGGCGTAGAGGGTGAAAACAAACTGTCCATATGTAGACACTAACCTCTTGGCTGAGGGTTTGGGAGGTCCTCCTAACCCGTGTGTCTAAAAGGGAGCAGGCCTTAGGGGTCAGGGGATGAGTGTTCCAGGAGCGTTCTCAATACCCTGACGCAGAGGAGAGAACCCCGGCTACTGACCCAATCAACTAAGACGAGCAGTGTAAGGGAGCACTGGAGTGTTCACCTGAGGGAGCCAAAGCGTTACCCCAGAGCAAGGAGGACCTTGTGGTAGTTGTCAGCCCACAATGTGACCAGCTGCAACAACTGGACCCAGGGAAAAAACGTCGCCTTCCTTCCGCACTATATCACGGAGATAATGGTCGGCAAAGACCGAGTGAGTCCTCCAGCGTGCTGCCTTCAGGATGGTCGGAACCGAGCAGTTTTCCCAGAGGAGCATGGAGGCAGCAATGCCACAGATGTCATGGGCACGGGCATTGACCTCGAGGCAGACAGAGTCAGAAATAGCCTCATGGGCAGACTTGATGGTATCCCTGAGGAAGTATGAGATGGCCGCTTTCGACATAGGTCGAGAAGGGCGTTTAACTGCAACAAACAGATTCCTGGGCCTTGTCTCTGAAGCAGTCCGTTGTAAGTAGTGGCAGAGAGCCCGAACAGGGCACAAAAAGCGCTCCTCATCCATGGAACCGAGAATGGAAGTAAGGCTCTTAATACGGAATTCCCGGGGCGTGCTGTGAACTCCGTATCCGTCTTAGCAATGAACTCAGGAGATAGCAGACCATAAGATCCTGTCCTTGCCAGCTAGTCCGGGAGGAGAGGGCCTGGATCTCCCTATCCTCTGCGCTGTAGCTAATGCCAGGAGAAAAGAGTCTTCCTGGTCAGGTCCCTGGAGGACGAGAGCCGAAGGGGCTCGAAGGGGCCCTTGGACAGGTAGCGAAGAACTACATCCAGGTTCCAGGAAGGACTAAGATTCCTAGTAGGTCTGCAGGGTTGAGAAGAGCACGCCATGACAATAGCACTCAACACCCGGTCATTGTTGAGGTCCACGCCCCTGATTGCAAAGACTCCATTCAGCATGGCCTTATAACCCTTAATGGCAGAGGTAGAAAGATTGCAATCCTGACGCAGGTGAACGAGAAAATCTGCGACCTTTTGGACTGTGGGATTGGAAACAGTGTGGCCGTGATCTTTGCACCACTTCTTGTACACCTTCCACTTGTGCTGATAGTTGGAAGCAGAGGAAGGCCTCTTGTCGTGAGATAAGAACTGGGCCACCTTAGAGGAGAAACCCCTGTGCCTCAGAAAGCGCTGGATAGTCTCCACCCTGTCAGCTGAAGCCCGGGGAGACCGGTGTGGAACTTCTGGATGTGTGGCTGTCTCAATAGATCTTTGCGAAGAGGGAGGCGGCGGGGAGGCTCCACCAATGCCGCCAACAGATCTGGAAACCATTCCTTCTAAGGCCAGTAAGGGGCTATAAGGATGAGACAGGTGTTCCGGGAAGCCCGGAGCTTGTTGAGAACTCTCCTGATGAGGGGGAAGGGTGGAAAGGCGTACAGATCCTGGTTGTCCCAATTGTAGAGGAAGGCATCTGTGGCGATGGCCGCCGGATCCTGAAAGGGGGACACAAAGTTCGGAATCCGGTAATTGAGACGAGTGGCGAACAGGTCGACTGTCGGGTAGCCCCAGACCCGCCACAGCAGGTGACAAACATCCATATGTAAGGTCCACTCTGTGGACAGGGATTGGTGTCGGCGGCTGAGGCAGTTGGCCACCACATTGACTGAGCCCCTCACAAACTGGGGCAAGATCGACACTGCATGCGCTTCTGCCCAGTCGAGGACCTGGCGTGCCTCGAGGTTGAGAAGGATAGAGTGAGTACCCCCTCCTGTGCAGGTAAGCGAGGCCGTGGTGTTGTCCGAGAAGACAGCGACAACTGAGCCCCTCACCACCTCAGTGAAGTGCTGGAGGCCGAGGCGGATCGCACGGAGTTCTAAAACGTTCACGTGGGCGTCTGTTCCTGGATGTTCCACAGGCCACTCACAGAAGCCTGGAGGAGCGACGCACCCCAGCCGACTGTAGAGGCATCCGTGTAGAGAAGGTGGTCCGGAATGGCAACCTGAAGAGGCTGACCCTGCCCCAAGTTCTCGTCCTCCAGCCACCATTCCAGGTCCTGACGTGAAGCACTGTCCCAGCTGACCGGATGGTCGTCTAGCATCGACCACCTGTCCCATTGCTGGTTCAGTTGGATCTGCAGGAGACGCGTCCGCCTCCTGGATCCCGGCACTAGATGTATGAGGGAAGACATGTGCCCCAGAAGTCTCAACCAGTGCTCCGCTGGGGGGGACGGGCAACTGAGGAAGGAACGGAGTAAATCCTGGAGGCCTCGAATCCTCCCCTGGGTCGGGAAAACCCTTAAAAGAGGGGAGTGAATCACCATCCCGAGGAAGGTCTTCTCCTGTGCAGGGGTCAGGGATGACTTCTCCCAATTTACTCGGATGCCCAGGTCCGAGCAGAGCCTGAGCAGACAAGCTGTGGCCAGTACCAACCAGTCGTCGAGGTAGCGAAGAATGCGGAAGCCCCGACGATGGAACTCCGCCGAGACAGGAGCCATCAGACGAGTGAAAACCTGCGGAGCAGTGGAGAGACCGAAGCAGAGGACTCGAAACTGAAAGTGGTACCCCTCCCACACAAAGCGCAGGAACTGATGGCTGTAGGGATGAATGGGCACCTGAAGATATGCGTCCTGAAGGTCCAGTGACACCATCCAGTCGTCCTGTCGGATGGCCGACATTACCGTCCGGACAGTCTCCATCCTGAATTTGGTGGTGACGACGTACTTGTTGAGGAGGGAGAGGTCGATGATGGGGCGGAACCCGCCTGTGGCCTTTGGAACGACAAACACATGGCTGTAGAAACCTGGGGAGGGAGGCGCTTCCTCTATAGCCCCTTTTGTCCAGAGATGCTGGAGCTCCATCTCGAGGGCGAGACCCTTGGATGACCCTGGGGCATAACCCCTGCGATCCTCGAAGAGAGTGGTCAGGGGTGGAAGGGAAGAGAAGGGGATCTGGTAGCCTTCCCGCAGAACACTGAGGACCCATTCCTCTGCCCCAATCTTGACCCAACCTTCCCAGCAAAGGGCCAGACAGCCCCCCACCACCCCATGGTGAGAAAGACTGTCATTTCCGAAAGGGCTTACCCCTCCGTCCTCCTGACTGCCCAATAGGGCGGGCAGAGAGCAGTCCGGAAGATCCACCCCGAGGATTCCCAGGACAAGGGCGAACTTGTGTTCGCTGGGGAGGAGCAGCCGGAGGCCTCGAGGCTGAGGGGGCAGGAAGATGAGAACCAAGGGAGTACCGGTGACCGGACGTGGACGAGCCAGGGCCCTGAGAGCAGTTTCATGGAGAGTCATGGCAGCATTACTCTTGGAAGACTGGAATGCCTCCTGCAGCTTGGCCTCATCAAAGAGGAGAGGAGAAAAGATGGGGGACCGTCTAAGGATGCCCTTCTCCACCTGAGAAGGTGGGTCTGAGGTGGGCAATGTAGGACTCCCTTCTCCAGGCCCGAAGATTGGCATTGACGTAAGTAGAATCATGGCAGATGTCATTCAAGGCCATACGAACAGCCTTAAAGAGCTGTCCCTCTAAATCCAACAGGTGCGTGGGGAGATGCGGTACCGTCAGTAGGTGAAGGGCACCTAAGCACCAAAAAGAGTAGTTGAGTGCGTCCAGAGAACGACCAACCACTCCCTCCATCCTGGCGATCTCCTGCTGGTCACGGATAACCCTCAGCTCACGGGAGCCCGAGTTCAAGGCATGGTGCAAGTCCTGGTTAAAGGCAGTAGCCTTCCCTGAGCCTTCCTGGTCCAATACTGCGTACATCCTGGCAAACCTGCCTGAAGGATAACCAAGAGAAGCCGGCTTCCTGTCATTGGCCTTCAGGTAAGCATTGTTGGCATGCTCCCTGAAGAACTGGAGGGGTTGAGCCCTAGCGAGGAGAATCGGCCCTCCCTGTGACTCAGGTGCACCAGCTCCGGGCGTGAGAGGACCCTCTTGCTCAAGCCTTTGGCCCCTCGCGTCCTCAAACACTGAATTGATGTAATCCATCATGCGATGGTACATGGAGGTCGATGTGGGCTGGGTCTCATCCTCCTCCAGCCCCCCGGGGATGTGGAGGGACGGGGCAGGTCCTGGAGACAAGGAGGCCGGGCCCTGCCACCCCATACAAGAAGGCCGGGGGAACCATGGAGTACCTGTCTATCAGTGCTATCCATGAGGACAAGGTCACTACCCCGGAGACGGGCAGTCCAGGGGGTGCCTCCAGGAGCGGAGACGCCAGCCTCAGAGGGGAAGCGCACACCTCGAGGGGAGGGGAGGTCCTGGCGCCTCTCTGGCATAAGACAGTGGGTTTGGTAGGACGTAGGTGGGTCGGCTGACTCTGAGCCCCTAGCAGCCGAAATGACATAGGTGGCAGCCCGTGGAAAGGGCGTGGGCAAGCCACCTGGTAGGCGAAGGGGCAGAGCATCACCCTTGCCTGGGCCCTCACCCTGGGCCTTGGGGAAGGGGCCAGGAGCAGTGCACTGGTCCACCCTCACCCTGAATCATCAGCAGTGAGTTCATCCTGAGAAATTACACTGCCTGCCTGAAGGGCAACACCTCCAACAGAAACAGCAGAGGAGACCTGAGAGCTAGAATCCCCAGACATATGGCTCGTGTCACTGCTGATACCAGACCGGGTTAGAGAGACCTTAGACTTACCATTTAAGTTAGCTTTAGCCTCCCGCTTGCGCCTCAACCCGCATTGATACTTGTAGGCGGTAAGAATCTTATCCTTGCTCCAGCCAGAACACTCATCACACCTCTTACCTAGGCTGCAGAACTCCCTGCACTTGATACAGACCGAATGAGGATCGTGGAGGACATTACCCAAGATCCTGGTACAGTCAGGCCTAGAGCAAAACCGCCTCGTGGGCTGTGGCGAAGGAGACGTAAACCCTGCAGAAGGACCGGCAGGGGCGTCCATATGGCTGGCCAAAACACCCTCCAGGATGGGAACAGACAGCCCCGGAGACACAGGAACATCACTAGAATCTTCCTCCATAGAAACAGGAGGAGAAAAGAAGGCGAAAAAAGGCGAGGAAGAAAGGAAGCAGCGGCGGAAACGCAGGTCTACTCGCTCTGCACGGCGAGAAATAACTGACGGTTATCTACGCAGTGTGCTGGCGGCAGCAATGAGCGCCACGCTGCCAGGTGTAGTGCTAAAGCGGGCAGTTTCTCGGCGAAAAGGTATGTGGAGCAGTGGAACTGCTATATTTTGTATGAAAAACAGGTGTCTGTGACAGAAAGCCTGTATTCACACACTGATTACACTTGGAAATTCAATAAAAGAGTGAGCACAAATGGTGTTCTGCCCACAAGCAACTCTTCCTCTTTGCAATGCAAAAAAAACAACAGTCTCTAGATGTTATGGTTACCAAAATATCACAGGTTGAATGACATGGTATCATGGGTGTATGTGGCCTTGCATCCGATCGGGTCCAGCAGCATTGGACAGATCGATAGAAAATGGGCCCCTTGTATCCTCTCTCTCTCTCTCTCTCTCTCTCTCTCTCTCTCTCTCTCTCTCTCAATCAAAATGTTAGCAAAGTGATCTAATTTGTGTATTTTTTGCAAAAACATATATATATAAAATACACAAAATAGGAGTTGCTGGTGGTGGTGGTGGTGGAATGTCCTCCCTGTCGGTGGTTCAACCTCCTTTATCTGTACATCAGGGCCCAGAACATCACTATCTTTGCTCTTTCTTTTATTGTAGAAACTGTTAATTCCAAAGCCCTTCTGATACTACTCTCATTCAAAAGTTGTCTCTCCGCAACATGGCAAGAGACCCGAGATGCAGAAGTAAGGCGCACGGGAGAGGTGGCAGAATCAGACACCATGAAATCACTGTTGCTCCCACCATCCATCATGGGAGTTAATGACACAGTGACGTATAGTATATGTTTACTCCTGACTTAGGGGCTCCCCGTGCATCACAACAGAATGAATTCCAGTTCTTTTCTTGAAATTCACAAACCACCCTTTACTTGCTTTAAAATCATCATTGGAGTCAGATGTAGTATCAGAAATAAGATCATAATCCATTAGCCTAGCCTTCGCACAAATTATGCCCTCTGACAAAGAACCACCAGCCATCTGCCTTTGGTTTATCCAATCAACAATTTTCCCATTTCTTCGCTTAAATTGCCTTTTCACACCAATCACCACATCAACTCTTTTAATAAGCTGTCTTCTTCAGTATAGTGGCTATTGTAGATTTAGCCATACAGTACTCAGCTGCAACATCAGTTATTCTCCCTCCTTTCTCGTATTTATCAATACTGTAATCTCTTTTTTTCCTTTCGATGGTTGTCACCACATTCTTTCTTGTAGGTTTATTCTCACCACTAACAAGCCTCTTTGGTGCCACTGTAAGCTTCTAAATGTAAAAAATAAAAAGAACAAATAAATAAAAAGTGTGGAGAGAAACCGCAGGACAATGTTATTCTTATAACAGCGAAGGATAAACTGGCTGCAGTGGACCAGTGGGGTGCGTGGGGCAGCAGGTAGAGAGAGACCTTTTGTTTACACCCACGTGGATGGACGTTCAACTATTAGGTTTTTTTTTCAAGTATAAGTCGAACTTTTACGTTCGACTATTGAAAAGTTTGACTATTTAGACATTCGAGTATTGAGTCTTCACTGTATATATATATACAGGTAACTCTCAATTTACATGTGTTTGATTTACACAATTTTGCTATAATGCGACCAAAAATATTATAATTGATATAATTTGCACGATTGATTTGCTTCTACGCGATTTGATCCAACTACATTTTCAAACTGAGCGCCTTACGCAATTTCAAACTGCGCACCAGATAGTTCCGCAGCTGGCTGATAGGTGGGAGCTCCGCTCTTTTCGTGCCTCATTTGCAGTCTGCCAGCACTGAGTACAGACGGAATCTCTTCAATCTGCCTATAATTCACCAAGATAGCCCCAAAACGTCCTTCATCTTCTGCATGTGGGGTTATTTTTGATAAGTGGATTTTTGATAAAGTGGTAAAGCTCAGAGGAAGATGGTGACTGACTGTGGTGTGAGTGGTGAAGACAGTGATGCAGTGAGTGTTTTGTTTATGTATTCTGTTTTGTTGTTTTCTCTTATAATTTTTTTGCTTTCTCTTATTATTTCTTGCTTTTCCCTTTACTTTAAATAGATTTCTAGTATTTAGAATGGCAAATAATAAAAACATGTTATTTTAGCCAAATAAATAAGAGTATTTTGTACGATTTTTTTGGGGACCACATCCCGCATCCACCCTATTATCTATTGTTTCTTATGAGAATTACAAGTTTATTTAACACAAATTTTGATATATGCGATGCCTCTTGGAACACATCTATGGCATAAATTGAGAGTTACCCGTATGTATATACAGTGGTACTTCGACATATGATTTTAATTCGTTCCATGACAATATGCGTTTTTTTTTTTTTATGTTGTATATCAAAAGAATTGCATATCAAATCAATTTTTCCCATAGAAATCAATGGAAATACAACTAATTTGTTCTTGTGATATGAATTTACACCCGCCCCCCCAAATATTTGTTATAAATCAATTACAATAACACTCCGCGGATATGTCAGTAATTTTCCCATGGGAAATAGTGGAAACAGTGGGGGGGGTAGGTGCGTTCTGGGCTGGTCCCCAACATAACATATGTTAAAAAAAATAAATAAATAATAATAAAAAAAATATATATATATATATATATATATATATATATATATATATATATATATATATATATATATATATATATATATATATATATATATATATATATATATATATATATATATATATATATATATATATATATATATATATATATATATATATATATATATATATATATATATATATATATATATATATATATATATATATATATATATATATATATATATATATATATATATATATATATATATATATATATATATATATATATATATATTTGGCAGCATATTGGGCCACCGGTGTACCACTACTTTTATGATATGAGTCACTGGAAGTTAGAGGAACAACGTACAAATTCTCTCACATTCTCACATTTATGTTCACAAAACAACATTTCTATTAGCTTTTTACAAACCTTGCCTCCAAGAAAGGATTGTTTTGTAATGCATAAAGTGAAATCTTACATGGAATACCAAAAAAATAAAGCAGAAATGAGATGAGCCACAGACAAAGTAGGAGACACAGCCACTTGGCCGCTTCTTCCTTTTGTGACCCTTTTAGCCTGTGTGTTGTCTTTCCCCATGATATTTGTTTCCACTCCTCTATTGCCTGCTATCATGGATATCATATCTTAGTATTCATATATGCTCATGCCATGAGGATAACCTTGACTCCGTGGCACTGAGTGATAGTGAATTATTAATGAAATACCGTGGTATTTCATTAGTAATTCACTATCACTCAGTGCCACAGAGTCAAGGTTATCCTCATGGCATGAATGTATATGAATACTAAGATATGATATCTATTATAGCAGGCAATAGAGGAGTGAAAACATACACATCACGATGAAAGTAACATACAAGCAAAAGGATCACAAGAAAAAGGAGAAACGGCCGAGTTGCCACAAGTCTCCCGCTTCATCTGTGGCTCATCTCATCTCTGCTTTATTTATTTTTTTGTATTCCATGTAAAATTTCACTTTATGCATTACAAAAAATCCTTTCTTGGGGGCAAGGTTTGTAAATAGCTAATAGAAATGTTGTTTTGTGAACATAATGTATATATATATATATATATATATATATATATATATATATATATATATATATATATATATATATATATATATATATATATAAGACAGTAACACCACCTGGAGAGGTGGTGTTCCCAGCAACCTTAGAGCAACCTGATAACAACCTTGTCACTATCCCTCCAAGTGTTCATGGATGCCATTTCGCTGTAAGAGGCTGCTCTGATGTTGTTAAAGAATTTTGGATCCAGCTCCAGAAGAGCTAGAGACAGAGGCGGGGAGCCAGTCAATCACAGTGAAGCTACCGCATTCAGTCCCTCACCCAGCAAATTCAAACCCAGAAAATTCACTAAAACACATGTGGTTGTACATTATGCGAACTTTTTGGTCAAACTTTATATAGTATGTTAAACTGAAAATTTGTTAAACGAACATTCGTTAAGAGGAGTATTACTGTATATTGCTCAAAATAACAACTTAACCCGCAAAACTCGGGACACATCGATAGACATTCATCACGCAAGGCACGGGGCACACTGATAGACGTTTAGACTTTTTATGGCTATATTTTGGTTATTTTCTTCCTGTTTTCTTTGCTTGTGAGCTGCCAACACTCATCAGGAGTAAACATATGCTCTACGTCACTGTGTCACCAACGATAAATGTTAGGAGCGATCAACAGTGATTTCATTGTGTCTGATTCCACCACCTCTCTCACGTGCCTTACTTCTATACCTTGGGTCTCTCACCATGTTACTTTTGAAGAGTGGTATCAGAACAGGAGAGAGAGAGAGAAAGAGAGAGAGAGAGAGAGAGAGAGAGAGAGAGAGAGAGAGAGAGAGAGAGAGAGAGAGAGAGAGAGAGAGAGAGAGAGAGAGAGAGAGAGAGAGAGAGAGAGAGAGGAGGGGGGAGAAAGAGAGAGGATACAAGGGGCCCGTTATCTGAACCCGATCGGACGCAAGGCCACATAAACCGATGATACTACCTCATTCAACCTGTGATATTTTGGTAACCATGAATTCTAGACAATTCTGTTTTTTTGCAATGCAAAGAGGAAGAGTTGTTTGTGGGCAGAAAACCATTTGTACTTACTTGCTTATTGAATTTCTAAGTGTAATCAGTATGTGAATACAGGCTATTTTGTATGTTTCTCGCCAAACTTTTACTTTTGAGTTCACAAAACTTAATAAAAAATACACACTGCCTAGGAGCACAGACACATAAATGCACAAAGGATGAACATCGATACGGGCTCAATGTTCGGGTTAGCCGGGTAGCCGAGCGATCGCTGTGCCACCTACCGATGGTAAGTCGTATCTTAAAAATATCATCGTATTTCAAGGCATAAATTATATGAAATATTTTGTCGTATATAAAAAAAAATGTATGTTAGGGCGATCATATGTTGAAGTACCACTGTATATACAGAGGCTGCAAAACTTATCTTGACGGCAAAAAATAACTCGACATACATAGAAATATCAACAGACTACTGAGAATACTGAAACAAGCAGACATCTGTACTCACTCATCATTCAGAAACATCAATCTCTCCCTGTGAATCTTTGTAAATTGATGTGTTTCCAAAATAATTATAACTTTTGTTCCACTTCATCATTGAGGTAAAAATCAAGGTGTGTTTTCTATAGAAAAGACTCCTTACATTTCTAATTGTGACAGGAGAAAACACTGCGCGCGCATATACTTGCTAGTTCTGTAGTGGTGCTCCGCTTTTTCATGCATATTATTGCATGAAAAAAGGCTCTCACTGACTTCTCAGTGAGCACAGTGGTGTATGAATGTCCTGTGATGAAAAAAACAGGAACATTTATGGAAAGTGTTGTCGCTAGATAGAAAATAAGTGAAAAGGAGTGGAAGACTACAAGATGGCGGAGAAATATGCCATTTCAGCATTATTACCTTCGTCCTGTTATAAGTGTAGCTATGATTCTGGAGACATAACAAAGTCCATTAAGTGTTGTCTGTGTAACCGGTGGGCTCATATGAAATGTGTGAATTTGGCAGGGATTAAATCTGAAAATATCCGCAACGTGAGGTATCTGTGTGATGTTTGCTTCATTGAGGTGTCGTCTCTGAAGAAATTCATCAATGATGTTGAGGATTTTGAGTCTGATTTGAAGAGCATTACTGCTAAAGCTGACAAGATGATGGAAATAGTTGATAATAAGATGGCAAGAATGGAAGAGATAAGTATCAAGGTCGATGAGGCAACAGAAGGCTTGGCGGGAGTTGCTGAGTCGCTGAATTTTGCTGACTCGGAACATTCCACACCTTGGCAGGATGTGAAGAGGAAGAGGAGGATGAAAAAGAACCTGCTTGTTGTAGGGTAACTCAGGATTCTGAAGCAAATCTAAAGAATGAAGTTTCTCATGCTTTGGATGGAATGCAAATTAATGATACAAAGTTTGCTAATGATGGCAAAAAAATAGTGATGAATTTTGCCAATGAGAGTCTGAGAAATGCGGTAGCCCAGAAACTGGAGAATGTTGAAAAGTTGACAACTAAATCTGTTCAGAAAATTAAACCTAAGATAATGCTATGTAATGTCCTTAAGGAAGAGACTAAGGAGAGTATCATTGATACAATCATTGCAAGAAATGACTACCTTCAAGCAGTTCCTGATATCAAGTCAAAGATTGAGAATAATTTTTGCAAGCAGGGGGCACAGTTCATTACATCATCAAATGTGATCCAATGATAAGACAGCTGTTACATCAGCATCAGGACAGGATTAAGCTTGAGTGGGGAGTTTACCAGGTTTGCGACAGGTATCATGCACTTATCTGTTACCATTGTCAAAGGTATGGTCATACAGAGACAAACTGCAATGCCAAGAAAAATGGTGAGCTTTAAATGTGCAGGCAACCACAAGTCCAAGGAATGCACATCTACAGAGAAGAAATGCATAAACTGTGTGAGGTTTAAGAAATAGAATACTGACCACTCGGCAAATAATAGTTGCTGTATTGTGTTGGAAAGTGAGATTGACAGGATCAGAAATATTACAGATCATGGCTACTAATGATGTGAGTTCTATGTTGAAATGTGGTTTATTAAATGTTCAGTCAGTTGGAAACAAGACAATAGAAATCAGAACTTTAATTAATGATGAAAGTCTGGATATTCTTGCTTTGACTGAAACATGGCTGAGTGAATATGACAATGCGAAAATTATAGAAATGACCCCTGACACTCATACATTTGTGCACATGCCAAGGAAAGAAGGAAGAGGTGGTGGTGTTGGTCTTTTACTTTCTAGAACATGCAATAAAATTAGGGTGGATAAGTCAGAAAAATGGGAGAGCTTTGAACATATGCAAGTTAGCTGTGAGCTTGGTGGTAGAAAATCTATGTTTATAGTGGTCTATAGACCTCCAAACCTAAGTGCCCGGTCGTTTATTGACGATTTCAGGAAATACTTGGAACTGCTGGATATGGTGAGCGTTGATATTTTTATTTGTGGAGATTTTAATATAAGAATGGATGAACAAGAAAACTATATAGTGAGGGAGTTTCAAGATATGATGAAATCCTTTAATTTAGACAATAAAGTAGAAAAAGCAACATCTGCTGGTGGACATGTAATTGACTTGGTCTTCTGTGACTCAGATCATAATCTTGTTCGAGAAGTAAATGTTGATGAAATCTGCAGGATTTCACCGGTGCACAGGATGGTTACTTTTCAAATATCTTGTAAAAAAAGAAACTACGTACACTAAGCGATTAGTGTTTCATAGGAAAAATTATTTTGACCCTGAGCGGCTGATAGCTGAAGTGTCACAGGCCATTCATTTAACCCCTTCCATACCGCAAGACTGTTTTGTGGTACGTGCGTACCACGCGCAAAAGCGACCTCATGGTACCGCAAGATGCCGCCATGGTACGTGCGTACCACACCAATACATTTCCGTGTATAACCGTGGCCTGAGTGCGGATTTTGCCTTTTTCATGCTCCACGTGGTTCACTATAAACAAACAAACACTGGAGGCGTTATTTTTAGCCACCCCAGCGTAACAAAACCATCCCCCCCCCACTAGCCAATCAATATCGGAGTTAATTTTTCATGCATAAACTATAAAGCCAATCACTATTCTTTGACATATATTATTCCCACAGTCCCCCCAAGAACATCAGTTCTCTAGTATCGGCCGTGGTGAAACTGTTTTATTGCCTCTAGTTAGAGATAATGGCGTCTGCTTCGTAGCAGCGATGAGGATTATCATAATTATGAGACAGATAGTGAGGATATACTGGAAGACTCTCCAGATGAATATGATTCAGACTATGATCCTGAAAAGAAATAGGAGAGAGTGATAGTGACAGCAGTGTTGAAACCCTCTCGGCAAGTGAGGGGGAGCAGCCTAGTTATGACTGCCTCAGGGCCACCCTCACCAGGTGCAGAGTGTGTGGTGCTGAATTTATGATTAGTGCACAATTTATGATTATGTTTACGTTTTCTTTTATTAATAAAATTACAAAAATATGTTTAGAAAAAAGTACATAACACTGAGTTAGAAAGAAATATAATGTGTAGATCTGGCCGTGAGGCACGTGCGCACACAGGCAGGGGGCTGCGGTATAGGAGGGGAACGCTTTGTTTATATCGGGGGGGTGGCCGCGGTAAGGAAGGGGTTAAGAAAGGATGATGTGTGTACTCATGGAAGAGTAGCAGTTGAGAAATGTGAATCTTGTTTGTCTGAATTATATAATGGCAACATGAAAAAAGAATACAATGAAATGTGTCCACTTCATGAAAAGGATATTAAGATAAGAGATCATGCACCTTGGTTTAATACTGAAATTTCCATAGCTAAGATAAAAAAAGGAAGAAAGATAAAAGGTGGCGTAGACTACGAACAGAAGAGACAAGAAGGGAATATATGGACATGAGAAACAGGCTAAACAAACTTGCACAGAGGAGAAAGTGTCAGTACTATAGACAGAAGTCATTAGAGTCACGGTCTAACATTAGTAGATTATATAAGATACTGGATAATTTGACAGGTAACAGGAAAATAAATAAGTTGCCTGAGGGATTTAATGACATTGTGCTTGCAAATATGTTCCTTGACTTCTTTGATCAAAAGATAAAGTCGATTGTGGAGAGTTTTAGAAATGAGGAGCTTGAAATACCCGTGAGTATGCCAACGCCTCGGGCTAAGCTACTCTCCTTTAAGCAAGTAAGTGTGGATGAAGTAAAGGAGATTGTACATAAAGTTAATATAACCTACTGCGATAATGACCCATTACCTATTAGTGATATTATTCAGAGTGAGAAGTTCTGTGAAATTCTGGAAATTTTTAAACTGATTATAAACAGTAGCTTCATGAACAATACCTTTCCTGTCTCTGAAAAATGGCATTGATAAAGCCCATTGTAAAGGGTAAAATGGATACGCAGTGCTTGAGTTCCTTTAGACCTGTATCTAATTTGACCTTTTTATCGAAGATTATTGAAAGTGCTGTATTAAACCAATTACTCGACCATTTGAAAGTAGTGCAGGCTTTACCGGATAATCAGTCGGCTTATAGAAAACTTTATTCGACTGAGACAGCTTTATGCTCAGTTATCAATGATCTGATAATCCTGATGGATAAAGGAAAATGTGGTTTGCTAATTTTACTGGACTTAAGTGCAACATTTAACACAGTTGTTCACAGACTGCTTCTTTTAGATTGCAGGTCTGTCAGCATTGATGGAGATGCACTAACATATTTAGAAAGTTATCTTGTAAACAGGCAATACTGTGTTCAAGTTGGTAAATCTTTCTCAGACAAGAAGATTTTAGAAAGAGGAGTACCCCAAGGCAGTGTTTTACGTCCTATTCTATTCTGTATATATACTATTGAACTATCACACATACTAAGAAAACATGACATTGACTTCAAACTGTTTGTTGATGACACACAGTTTTACATGACCTTGAACAATGTAAATAATGTTGAAGGAAAGATAAAACTTATTATGGATGATGTTGGTAGATGGATGGAATCCAAGCAGTTGAAACCTAATCAAAACAAGACTGAATGCTTGATAGTGGGTAAGAATAAGGCCTTAAAGAGGATTGATATGTCCACATTATGTATTGATGGCAACAGTTTGGGTGTTCGTGATACAGTGAAGGATCTGGGAGTATTATTGGACTGTCATTTATCTATGAAAGATCAAATACGGCAGGTGGTTAAGACGACAAGATACCATCTGAAAAATATAGGTTTTGTCAGAAAATACTTGGATGAGAAAACTACGAAGATGCTGGTTCATAATCATGTGATAAGCAAATTGGATTACTGCAATTCTCTGTATTATGGACTGCCTAAGTATCTCTTAAAAGACTTACAGCTTGTCATGAACAGAGCTGCCAGACTGATTACAGGCGTCTCTCCTCGTGAGAGGATAACACCTATATTGATAGATCTGCATTGGCTGCCAATTAAAGCACAAATTGAGTACAAGATTAGTGTTATGACTCATCAGGCATTACAGTCTGGAAAACCTGAGTACTTGAGGAACTTACTGGAAACATTCCACCATGACACTACGATGGAGCTGAGACACGATGCAGACCCATACAGACTACATGAGCCAAGATATAACCTTGACATGGGATGTCGAGCATTTGCAAGATGCGCTCCAAGGATTTACAATAAAATGCCGAGTGATATCAAAGGTTGTACCAGGATCGATATCTTCAAAAAGAAATTGAAGACATATTTGTTCAAGGAAGTTTACGATTTTAACGGCATGGAAATCAAAGACAATTATAGATGCTAGTTGCTTTTGAGGGAGGCTCTGCTGAGCGCTGCCTCGCAGTGGAGCGGAGCCTTGAACAAACACCCCAAGTAAGTAAGTAAGTATCATATGAGTTGGGGAGCGCAACCTTGCTGATTACTCCTGCTGACTGGACTCACCAGTCAGTTGCGACCTGTCCTCACACATGCAGTCCGGCTATGGACCATTTGCCTCCTACAAGCCTGTCATATGGCTAACTTCACAGCCAATCTAAGGCAGTGATCTACAACATGAGCAAGTACTCTTTAAAAAAAGTATTTGAGAGAGAAATGGGGGAATGTGTGGATGGAGAAGCAGCTGTGTTGTTGACATCTACTTTTCATTTTTTTTTTTTTTTATGCAGGGAAGAGGGCCAGCCAATGGCAAAAAAAAAAGAAAGTTAAAAAAGGCCCACTTGAGTGCTGGCTCTCTAAAAAGTGTAATAAGTGCCAAAACCATCAGAATTAGGTGAGCAAATGCCTCGATACCTCCCTCTTAAAAGAAGACAAGTTGTAGGCATTCGGAAATACAGATGCAGGGAGGGAGTTCCAGAGTATACCAGTGAAAGGGATGAATGATTGAGAGTACTGGTTAACTCTTGCATTAGAGAGTTGGACAGAATAGGGTTGAGAGGAAGAAGAAAGCCTTGTGCAGCAAGGCCGCAAGAGAAGGGGAGGCATGCAGTTAGCAAGATCTGTAGAAGCTACCATGAAAATAGTGTTAAAAGATAGAAAGGGATGCAACATTTCGGCGGTGAGAAAGAGACTGAAGACAGTTAGTGAGAGGAGGGGAGTTGATGAGATGAAGGGCTTTTGATTCCACCCTATCAAGCAAAGCTGCGTGACTGGAACCCCCACAAATATGCAACAGGGACAGATAAAGCCCTTATACAGAGTAAGCAGTTGGAGGGACAAGAAAAACTGTCGGAGACGCCTCAGAACACCTAACTTCATAGAAGCTCTGTTTTAGCAAGAGATGAAATGTGAAGTTTCCAGTTAAGATTATGAGCAAAGGACAAACCGAGGATATTCATTGTGGAAGAGGGAGACAGTTGAGTGTCATTGAAGAAGAGGGGATAGTTGTCTGGAAGGTTGTGTCGAGTTGATAGATGGAGGAATTGAGTTTTTGAGGCATTGAAAACTACTAGATTTTCTCTGCCCAATCGGAAATCTTAGAAAGATCGGAAGTCAAGCATTCCGTGGCGACCCCGTGTGATCTGTTGACTTCCTGAAGGGTTGGTCGTCTCTGAAAGAATGTGGAAAGAGCGTAGGAGTGGATAGGGCAAGAAGTTTGGTTAAGAAGGTCATTAATGAATAATAGAAAGAGAGTGGGTTACAGGATAGAACCCTGAGGAACACCACTATTAATAGGTTTAGAAGAACAGTAGCCGTCTACCACAGGAGCAATGGAGCAGTCGGAAAGGAAACTTGAGATGAGGTTTCAGAGAGAAGGATAGAAGCAGTAGGAGGGCAGTTTTGAAATCAAAGCTTTATGCCAGACTATCAAAAGCTTTTGATGTGTCTAACGCTACAGCAAAAGTTTCACCGAAATCTCTAAAAGAGGATGACCAAGACTCAGTAAGGAAAACCAGAAGATCACCAGTAAAGCAACCTTGACGGAAGCCATACTGGCGATCAGACAGAAGATTGTGAAGTGACAGATGTTTGAGAATCTTCCTATTCAGGATAGATTCAAAAACTTTAGACAAGCAAGAGATCAAAGCTATAGGATGGTAGTTTGAGGGGTTAGAACGGTCACCCTTTTTAGGAACAGGCTGAATGTAGGCGAACTTCCAGCAGGAAGGAAAGGTAAAAGTCGATAGACAAAGTTGGGAAAGTTTGGCCAGGCAAGGTGCAAGCACGGAAGCACAGTTTTTGAGAACAATAGGAGGGACCCCATCAGGTCCATAAGCCTTCCGAGGGTTTAGGCCAGCGAGGGCATGGAAAACATCATTAACGAAGAATTTTGATGGTAGACATGAAATAGTCAGAGGGAGGAGGAGAGGTAGGGACTTGGCACAGCAATGGAACATAAGCATCATTTCTCATTTCTTTTCTCTACTGACTTCTTTATTTTCCTTTTAAGTTTTTAGGCTTGTTTACTGTGCCTCACTTGTATTCAGCCATGTGGCCATGCAGAATCATGGATTCCTGGAAAAAAATTGCCATTTCTAATCTTTTGCCATTACAATCCAAAATTCTGGCCAGTATCTGACCAGTCTGTTACTTAGTGAAATCCATTATTGGAAAGTATGTTATGGTGAGGTACCACTGTACTAATAAATTTGGAAATGAAGTTATGTAGGCATATCATAACAATGCCTGAAATCTGGCAGATTAATTTCTACAAAAGAATTATGGAAATAACCTTAGCCCACCAATTTCCAAACATTGACTGCTTATTTCCAAGAAAAAATGTGACCCTTTCTTGATGATACAGGAATCAGCAATGATATTGATTAACTGAGTAAATTTGAAATTAATCTAATCTAGCCCTCTATGAAAACTATTAAGAAAATAACCTCAGCCCATTTATTTTCATAGTCAGTTTATTTCTAAGATTTTTCTTTCTCTTGTTTTCTACACAAAGAAGAGATCAGCAGTTAAATTAATGAAGTGAGTGAAAATAAACCATACCTAGTTTAACCTAACCTAAAATTCAGATGTACATCCTAAGGGATTTCATTATTACCTGCTGTGCACAATTTTATCACATTCAAATGTTCATGTATACACAAAATACATCTTCCATACCTGCTTGCTGGCTGCCAAATGCTGCTTTTTGCTTCTGCTTGAAGTACACATGAGTGTTTTTCTTTTTCTTATTCTTTTTACTTTGTGGTTCCATTGAGACTATCTGAAGAGGCTGCCAGGTTCGTCTTGTAGGTCTCAATTTGTCAACAGCATGTGTGTCTTCTTCTTGACCTCCTCCACTTTTTATTACTACATAGGTCCTCCTTCCCTTGAAAGTTCCACTCAGGTCCTTTTGCTACCTGCAGGAGGAGAGTACAGAACTCAGCAGAGGGAGCAAAACTATATACCTAAAATGGCTTTTTTTCCACACCTATACCAGTAACTCTTTCGTCACTCACTATCCTCCCTTTTCCACTCTCCCTTTCTTTTTGATACAGGCTGTAACAGTGTAAGGATTCTGCCATCCTCCCCTCTAGCCTCCTATGTCATTCACCTTCTCCTATAATTGCTATTACACAACTCATCAACCTGTCTCTAATTTCTTTAGACTTGATAAACTCAACCAAGAAATGTTCCACTACCTCATTTACCCCTCTACAACTGCTTTATACCTAATTCAACCCACCTCTGTTCTGTTCCTAGCTTTCACCTCTAACATTCTTGTCCTTGCCTTCACTAACAGCTTACTACCAAAGTCTCTTTCATGCCAGTGGCATGGTTCATGTCTCTCCTTACAATTACACTTCAGTCTAGACTTGGTTTCCATCCCTTCTTCACCTCTCTGGGTCCTGTCCTACTTCAGTCTTCATGTAGGTTTCCCCTCCTTTTCCATATACTGGTTTTCCTCTTCCATGATGACCCAATAGAAATTATCACAAACTGTCAAATTTTCAACGTTTGCAGGATAGTTAAATTCAGGGGTCGGACAGCATTGCCTTGCATTAAAGAGCAGTCACTCAAAACACTGTATCATGATATATCCAGTATTTTTCTGTTGTTATTCTAGTATAATATCTATAGTTACTTGAGTTTATACAACTAACATTATTTTATAGAGCAAAATATAGTCACCCAATGTAGCAAACTCTTTCATTTTTAGAAACTTTAGTAAAGCATGAAACCTTACACACACTTTAAACTTCTTTTTAGTAAAGTTAATGCTTCACAATGAAAGTATTGAGCAATTTTTTTTTTTTTTATGAGAAAAAGGAATATATATTTGTGGCTGAAACCAGAACAGCCCAAGGGTGTTGCATTGCTTACATCACCATGCTCCTAAGACTTCTCTTGCCATAGTCTGTAGATGCTATCTTTAGACTAAAAAATAAAATTCCTCAGGATTGCCACTGTCCATTAGTTAACACTGTTAGGTTTGTATGACACCAAAACACATTTGTACCAAAGAACAGTTTGTTATTGCTTGGCTGCCAACAGATAATCTCATTATCAGGCTTTGATTTTCAAGCAATAAAAATAAACTCATTTATGGGTCCTTATATGTTCATGGTTTCTTGCATTCTCCTTCCTAGAAAATACTATCATAGTGACTTTAAGTTATCAATTGAGGAATTACATAATTTTTGTTAAGGAATACAGATGGTATGACAAACAAAATGCATATAGTATATGTCTTTAATTCTGTTATTAAAGAGTTTATGTCATAGATATGTGTTCCAAAATACTCTAGCTATTCTAATAATTTGGCAGATGATAGTAGAATATCCACAAATATACAATATGCAGTAGGCCAACTTTTCTGAGAAATATATCTGGACATTATGACAATTGCAACTAGAGTTAATCATCTCTTCTTATGTTTTCCTTAAGTACCTACTTCACCCACCTATCTTCAAGTCCTTTTTATCTTCCTCAAACAAGTTCAACTTCTCTCTAATTATTCTCTTTCTCACTCTGAAAGTGTTCCATTTCTGCTCTAATAGCTTCTACTGCTGTGCTATGTGAAGCTACCAAATTCCCACCAACATAATGACTCCATGACCCTGAAGTGTTCCTTCACTATCTTATTACTGATCCTGGTGTTGGGCCCAGGTCTACTCTTGTTTATTACCTTATTAGCTTGACAAGATGCAATTTTCCTTCCCATATAAAAATATCTCCAAAACCCATAATCTCCTCCCTGCCTTTCATTGTGTCCTCAACACTGGCTGTTTATTTTGTATCTGGTAAATAACAAGGTGAGGTATGCAGCTCTACTTAATGTTTTCAGTTCCTAACCACAAAGAAACCTGAGGGCCCATTGGAAAAGTAGGGTTTTCAGGTGGGGAAAGCAAAAATGTGGTTAAATATCTTCCCTTACCATGAAAAATACAGTAAGAAGGAATTATTGCTGCTGCTGTTTTGATATGCAACATCTTTTATACTACAGACAATCTTCAAAAATCAGTAGTACAGTAATATGTTGAGATATGAGTTTCTTTTTTAGATATGAAGCATGATTTTGTCCATTTTTTGTGTTGAGATAACAGCAAAATTCTGAGATGTGAGTGGTGTTTTGGGATGCTGCTGCTAGTTGACGCATCAGTCCAGCCTCAGCTGAGCTATCATCATCAGGTTTCCCACAGATATTGTGCACTGTGATTGTTCTTTTATCATTTTTACATTAGTTACTGAACTTTTTTTTTTTTGTTTAAAGAAAGTACAGTTTTAATTCACATTTAATGTTTACATGTGAATGGTGCCTATATCCCTTCCTCCCTTCCTCATCCACCATTCACCACCATTAGCTGAAAACGTTGGTCACCAGGTAAGAATACTAAATAAAGTTTTGTTTTTATTTCACGTATTTTTCTATGCATTCATAAAGTATATATGTGTACATAACTGAAAAGGCAAAACAAATTTCCCCCATCTCTGCCTAAAATAAGCTTCCTTGGCAGTAGCACTGCAGCCTCTACTCTCTCTCTCTCTCTCTCTCTCTCTCTCTCTCTCTCTTGTTTACTTAAAATTTGATCTATTTTATGAATTATGTTATCATAGGGTTGTCAATGAACTCTTCCAAGATTATTAGAGCAGCCAGTCTCCTGTGAGTTTTTCTTACCTAAAACAACATATAAAAAAAATTGGAGTGTTCTTTATGGGGAGGCTGGAATGGAATAATTAATGGCACTTCAATCAGTGATGGCCAGTAGCTAATACCAATGGGGGTGATACTCCAAAAATGTTCAGTTCTTGTTTTACTAATATAAAAATTAAATGCACTCTATTTGATTTAATATGTGCGAAAAAATAAATAATTTTCTTAGTACACTTTCTTTTTTTTTTTCTTAAGCACAACACACTCTGAGTAAAAAATAAATACTACCTTCCACCAGCGCACCATGGTCGGCACTACAGGAACGACAGTGCTCCCTCTCCCTCACCGCCCCACCAGCAGCTGCCTTTGTGCACGTGCAAAGCAGCCAAACTCCATGCCGCTGGAACTGTGATGTGTGCAGTTCCGTACAAAGATTTTTCTTCTTTTTTTTTTTAATTGAGGGATAGTTACTAATATTAAGTTTAAGGATTATATATAGTACAAGTATAAGGAAAAAATTCAAGAAAAATTCATTATATTAAATATTGACATTATCAAGTAGAAATAGGGAATGCTGCAGTTCAACAGTGCCTATACACCAGCCACCTCTGATTTCAATGCATTTCAATGGGTACAATGAGGTACAAGCTCCGTCACAGAATGAATTGAACTTGTATCTCGAGGTACCACTGTGTATCTTTAGGTACAGTAGGACGACATATACTTTGTGGTCTGTGAGGTCCTGAAGCCCATGGCTTCGAATCCTGGCCACAGTCTGAGGGTGGGAAGGGCATCATTCAGGGTAATGGTTCCCAAATGCCAAAACCAAGCCTTCTGTCAGGAGGTATCATCCTACCCATACACTAAAATATGGAAACTGGACGTTAAAAAATTCTTAGGGACACTAATCTAACTAACATTATCATACTTAATTTCACATACCCTAGGTTAGGTAATGGAAGGTTAAATCAGAATCCCTAAGGAAGTCTAGACTACCAAATTTTTGGAGATACTGATTGCCAATTTCTTGAAATCTGATAGCTGATTTCAGGAGATATTTTTCAGTACATGTTGAAACTCCAAAATCTGGCAACTTCCAGACCCGATTCTTGCCAGACAATGGAAAATTCTCACTATGGGTGGTCATAAAAACAAAATACAGAGATACTTTGACATACAATTGCCCTAACATACATTTTTTTTTTTTATATATATGAAAAATTTTATATAATTTACGCCTTGAAATACAACAATATTTTTAAGATACGATTAGCCATCAGTAGGTGGCACAGCGATCACTCAGCTACCCATGTCCACTTGAACATTCAGCTTGCGTTGTGTATCACTGTCCACTCTTTGTGCATGTATATGTCTGTGCTCCTCAGCAGTGTGTATTTTTTATTAAGTTTTGTGAGCTCATGGGTCCCAAAAGTAATAGTTTGGCGAGAAACACACAAAATAGCCTGTATTCACATACTGATTACACTGCTGTCGCCTGTTCTGATACCACTCTCATTCAAAAGTTGTCTCCCCGTAACATGGTGAGAGACCTGAGGTATAGAAGTAATGCTCACAGGAGAGGTGGCGGAATCAGACACAGCGAAATCACTCGCTACCACCCTCCATCATTAGTGACACAGTGACGTAGAGCATATGTTTACTCCTGCCCACAAGCAACTATTCCTCTTTGCAATGCAAAAAACCAGAAGTCTCTAGATGTCATGGTTACCAAAATATCACAGGTTGAATGAGGTTTACGTGGCCTTGCATCCAACCAGGTTCAGCGGCCTTGGCTAGAGCACGAGAAAACGGGCCCCTTGTATCCTCTCTCTCTATCTCTCTCTCTCCTGTCGCCTGTTCTGATACCACTCTAATTCAAAAGTTATCTCCCGTAACACTGCATTTTCATAACATGAAAGTGCAAAAGTTCCTACTTTAACATCAAATTCAAATGCCTGAAAGGAGAGAGAGAGAGAGAGAGAGAGAGAGAGAGAGAGAGAGAGAGAGAGAGAGAGAGAGAGAGAGTGTGCGCTGTGTTATTGGAGCTTGGGTGGTATTTCTTAGTGGTGGGTTCTGCCATGGGTTCAGGGAGAATTTTTTGATATGCAATAACTTTGCTCTCAGAGGTCATAACATGTTGAAATCTACATCGTTGTACTTAGAATAACACAGAAAAATATGCTTTTATAAGCAAAAAAATATTTTTAGCATTTTTGACAGGTGTGATTTTTTCCCACTGTAACAGACAGAAAGTAAACCAACTCCCTGTATTTTAAGGGTTAAAGTCATCAATGTTAATGAAGTAATAAACATGTTTTGCAACTTGTAGTTCATGCTTTCCATCATTAATAATGTTGATAAACACAATGGGCCACGTTGGTACACACAGTGGTCTGAGTTGGTATAGGTGAACCGAGTTGACAATGGGTAGAGTTGGCAATGGTCTGAGTTGTCCTGTAACCCTCTTTTGGGCTCCACTGATACTGCTGTTTCTTGTATCATGTAATTATGATGCATTATTTGTTTCTACTTGCTGCTGATTGGTCAATGTCCCTTGAGGAAAAGTGCTGCTATTGGCTGATGGAAAAATGTCAACAATGCACTAATGCCATCTAGCATAGACTACTGCCAGAGAAGTGAAACACGGCTGAAAAGAAAGTATCCAAGATGGCGGCCCCTAGAAGCCTTTAGTGTACCACTTTAGAAGTTCATATGGACTTCATATATCTTTTTCAAAGGTAATGCCGTCCCACTGTACCTAGAGATATACAGTGGTACCTCAAGATATGAATTTATTTCATTCTGTGACAGAGCTCACACATCTCAAATTGTTCATATCTCAAAAAAAATTTCCCAATTATTTACTCCATTCCAGCCTCGCCATAAGGAGCACCCCAATATTTTTTATGAGTTTTTTGGGTAAAAAAAAGGTGTCTTTATAAATACCAAATATTGTATAAAAACCTAATAAAACCTAACAAAAGAGAATATAAATAGATAACTTACTTTCATAAGGTATATTTATCTAGGAGGGGTGCATTCTATGGGACGTTACCCCGCCGCATCTTGCCCCTCACTTGGAATTGTCAATTAATTGGAGTGTACAAATACAGCCACCCACAGGAGACTGGCTCCTCTTATGAACTTGGAAAAGCTCATTGATGACCCTGTAAACATTATTCATAAAACAGATGAAGTTTTAAGTTGGAGAGAGAGAGAGAGAGAGAGAGAGAGAGAGAGAGAGAGAGAGAGAGAGAGAGAGAGAGAGAGAGAGAGAGAGAGAGAGAGAGAGAGAGAGAGAGAGACTGCACCACTATCACCACAGAGGTTTACAATGTGGCCCCCTCTTGGTGATAAGCGTTGGTGGAGGAGGTAAGTGGATGGGAGAAATTTGTTTTGCCTTTTCAGTTACATACACATGTATAGTTTATTGATAACAGAATGCAGCCATGACATCTTACCAGAATGTTAAGATGTCGAGACATATCCTAGGATATGTCATGAGCACACCAAGGATGCAAACAATATGTCCTTACATTGAAGGGGTCAAACACAACAGACTATGTAAAGTATGGTAGTAATGGTCAGGTTATGTTAAAGGCTATGATATGTAAAGGTCAGTAGTGGTTTTTATTTTCCGATGGTAGTGATTTATTTGGCAACATTGTGTGAAGCTTTCCATGCATTATGTTACTGTGATGGCAGGATATGCATTGTAAGTGTATGATAAGTGATTTGGTCAAATATTTGCTTTTTTCTAGTTAATTCTGATAATTTACTACCTAGAAAATGCTCATCCGACATTCCTACAGGTCCGGCATGTTGGTGGTCGATACAAATGCCTGGCTAAGGAGAAATCTCGAGTCACTTGTAGCATCAACAGGAGTGGTGACATTTTTCTGCCACTATACTATCATAAAATATGTATATAATGGATTTTTCTGAAGGTCTCTTTTTTTTTATGCATGAAGGATGGATGGATGGATTTTGCATTAGGTGCTGCAACAGCAAGGGTCATCTGGCGCCGCTACAATATGTTAAAAAACTAACTAGGTAAAAGCTATCAAAAACAACGAAATTAAAAGAAACTAAAAATACAATTAGCTAATGGAAATAAAACATTAAAATACATGCATGAGGGAAATCAGCCAAGGGCAATAACAGATTAATGAAGAAAAAGCCCACTTTAAATGCTGGTTCCCTTAAAGAATAATAAAGAATTACCCAAAATTCAGGGATACATGTCTTGAAACCTCCCTCTTAAAAGAAGTCAAGTTGTAGGAAGCTGGATATACAGAAGCAGGTAGGGAGTTCCAGAGTTTACCAGAGAAAGATATGAATGATTGAGAGTACTGGTTAACTCTTGCATTAGTGAGTTGGACAGAATAGGGATGAGATGGAAGAAAGCCTTGTTCAGTGAGGCTGCAGGACCAGGGAGAGGGAACATGCAGTTAGCAAGATCAGCAGAACAGTTAGCATGAAAATAGCAATAAAAGATAGAAAGAGATGCAACATTTCAGGGGTCAGAAAGAGGGTGAAGACAGTCAGTCAGAGGAGGGAAGTTGATGGTACGAAAAGCTTTTGATTCCACCATATCAAATAAATCTGGAAGGATATAAGTAAAAAAAATTAAAGTACCTAAGTTATACTGGATCATCATCCTACTTTCTTCACCTTACCACTGCTGCCTTCCTCCTGCATCCTACAGACGCAGCTCACAACCTGCCAAGTGAGTACAGGACTCTATCTATCTCTCCTAACATTCACCCATCCCTACATGATCTGGTCAATTTGGACTTTCATCCAACCAACAAATCTCTGATGTGGCTTACATCTTTCTGGTGAGAAATGTAGCAAATTGATTAATGGTACACATCTTTGTCACAAATACATATTTTTCGAGTTATGACTTTTCTACTCCAGCTTATGCCTACCTCTCATTCCTAATGCTCTAGGGGAACCTACGCAAAATTTGGGTTTTAGGTGGGGAAGTATTAAATTGAGTACTGTGCTTTACAAAAGAGGTTGAAAATCATCAAAATAACATAAAAGATCAATAAATATACATTGATGGTGGTGGTGGCAGCTACAGCGAGCAATGCTTTGTTATTGTTGAGCAGTGAGACCAATGATTTGCTATGCTTTGTTATTGTTGAGCAGTGATACCAATGATTTGCTATCTCTGAATCCTTCACAAGGGTTACTAACCAAACCATACATTATAATCCTGATTTAATGCTCGTCACCAAGAAAACCCAGCATTATACCCTTCTAAGTGGAGGGGCTGTGTCCTACCCAACACCCCCAAAGATTACAAAACAAACATTATAACCTCAATTTAATGCACTTCAGAAGATTGTTAGTTGAAACTGAAAATTGTCCATAAAAAAGCATTACAAGGACTTCTAAGAGGTTAGAATGTTAAATTTGGTTATTAAACAGAAAGAAGAGCAGTCCGGGGGGGGCAAGACCCTCCAAGCTAGAAGTTTTTAATGTTTAGTAACCTTTGAGAGGAGACCCATGTGTAGTGGTATAACCCACTACAGGGGTGGTAGGCAGCTGTGCGAGGGTCAAAGGCCAACCAGAGGCTCAGCGTGTGTGAACAGATGGAGCACAACACAACACCCGAGACCTTGAGCGCTACACAAACTCTTGCTAATTTATTACTACTTGATGCACTTCACAACTGGGGCTGATATGCCACGGCACCCCATGGCACACTCACACACCACAGTATCTCACTAACCTAACTGACCCTACTGGGTGACACCCCATCTGACACACCTACTCCCTCACAATCTAGGTTTACCCAAGGAGGGTCAAATTGACCTCAACAATGAGTGACACCCCTACCCTAACAACTAACTCAGACTATATGCTTGGCATTGTGGATTTCCTCCCCACACTTCTTCCTCTCTGATGAGAGGGCAGATTCTGGCCTATGTATAACTGGAAAATGGAAGTGGAGCTTTGGCTGGCTGTTGTGGCTGTAATGGCAATGTGGGTTTAGGACTTCTCCACCTTGACTGGCCATCTAGCCACAGGTTTCACAAGCTGTGCACGTGAAGTTTGAATTGGCAAACCTGAGAGGAGGTTCAAAACACTTCATGTACCATTCTCTACTGTTTGGACCATAACGCAAGGGTAGCAGCCCCCCAGGTTAGGTTATAATGTTGGGTTTGGTTAGTTAGCCTATGGAGTTTTTTGCTAAAAGTAGTGGATATGCAGAAATGTAGCAGATCATTGGCAACGCTGCTCAATAATAACAAATTACTTGTAAGTAAGACCTATTATATTTTGTTGCCTTGCATGAAGGAATTATTTTCTGCTATAGCACCAAGTATCACTTTCATTACAGGTACAAAGATGTCCGGAGTTTGATTTCAGAGCCTCTGTTACCACCAATCACTGCCTCAACGCTGAATCTTGGCCTCATAGGATGCAAGCTCATTTCCAGAGACTATTTTTCAAGAGAGGGTGCATCTTATGAGCAATCAAACATGGTATAGAGTATTGCATTTGTTTCTCATGAGAGAGGGTGAAACATGGCAGCTTCTACCAGTTGGTAAGTTGTTTTCACCATGGATGCATACTGCTCAGACTGTGAGTTCTGGCTTTTTTTTTTAGTTCTAACATCGCAACACCGAAAAATGCACGACTAGGACTGTGTGTGCATCATGAGTTCATTTTGCTTCCCAAATTGTGAGCAATATCAGATACTACCAGATATTTTTCTGATTTCCTTGAAGACGATGCAGTACAGCAGTGTCCTCTTAGCCTGTTAGAAGGGAGTGGCTGAGGTGAACTTACGTGCTGTCATTTTAAAGACTGGTAAATTCTAGACCAGTTAAAAATTGCTAAAGTAATTCCCATACTTAAATCTGGTGACAGATGTGAGATAAATAACTACAGGTCTATTTCTATACTCCCAACTTTTAACAAAATTTTCAAGAAAATTATTTCCACCTGACTCATTAATTGCCCCAAAATTAACAACCTACTAATAGAAAACCAGCATGGCTTCAGGGCTCATCGATCAGCAATAATTGAATTTGTGAATAAAGTGTAGTATAGACCAGGGTAAACTGGTCTTCCCTGCCAGATGGGATGAATTGGGACATTCCTCAAAAATTTATGAAAAATTTCAAATTTGAAAAATGTGAATAATGGGCTTGAAAGATCACTTCAGTATCTACACAACCTTAAAAAAGTTTTTGGTCCTGACCGAAAACTTATGGTTCCTAGGGCATCCCAAAAAAAAGTGTGTTTTTCAAAGTTGCAAAACTTTTGTATCCGAAAAAAAAAAAAAAATCAATTTCTCCTGAAAGTACACTAAATTTTGTTGAATTTTTATAAAAATTGCAGGTCATAGAGATAATTCTCTGTTCTTTTGCATGCTTTAATCAGAAATAAAAAATTCCTTTTAGTTTTAGTGCTATAGGCACTTCAATGAGTGGCACGATTCACCGGTGTATTTCGTATACCGGGGTGTATCGGACCACCACACTTTCATTATGTTTTTGCTACATTAAAGCTTCGCAATATTTTTTTTTTAGTTACACCCATCATTAAACTTCCTCCTCACACCACTGATGTACTGCAACCTCTTGGTATTAGCTATTTTAAGCCTTTGAAGACCAGGTGGGATGCCATTATTGCCAAATGGCAAGCAGCAAACTATGCTTGGAAAATTACCTAAGGGGAATTCGTAGATTTGGTGGGCAAGGTTTGGGATGAATGTTTCAGTCTCCCAAATGTAAAAATGGCCTTTAAAAAGATTATGTGTGGCAAAGAGTTCTTGAAAATGAAGTTTTTTGAAAGAAAACCAAATGACACATATGACAGATCGAAAAGGGATGATGTTGATGACTCTTGTTGATGTGAAATATGTGTTTTGTGAACCCATAAAGCTTGCGGGCACAACACCTAATCAGATTTTAGGTGTGGATGTGGCCTATAAGAACTATAAAAGAGAGAGAGAGAGAGAGAGAGAGAGAGAGAGAGAGAGAGAGAGAGAGAGAGAGAGAGAGAGAGAGAGAGAGAGAGAGAGAGAGAGAGAGAGAGAGAGAAGTGAAAAGAAAAAGTAAAATACATAAAAGATACTGAAAAAACATTAAAACTTTAGTGGCCCAAATCACCCGAAAGGGTGGCCCCATTCACCCCAGGACTTCGGCATAGAGTAGGCAGCTTATCTATGTTAATAACTTCTATAATGATAATCAAAATTATTAATTTCTTTCAGGGAATTTGTATCACATAGTAAGGTACCTTCACACAAATTTTCAATTGATTTGGCTGATTTGTGTAGATTTCATAATAAAAGATGTAAAAAGTGGCCCGTATTCACCTCGGTCTACACTATCTAAGTTTAAAAGAAAAAATGTTTGTCGTTAGGGTATTTATAGACCTATCTAAAGCATTTAATACATTAGATCACAAGATTTTACTTAAAAAATTTGAACATTTAGGAATTAGAAGTGTAACACTAAAATTATTTAAGAGCTAGCTATCTAAGATGTAGAAAATAGGCTGCCTATACTAACGAATGTTATTCTTGTTTTATTACCAAAAGTAAAGGTGTACCTCAAGGGTCTGTTCTAAGCCCAATACTATTCCTTGTACACATTAATGATATTATTAATGTTAGTATTGTTTTTGAAATTATAATGTATGCTGATGGTACTACACTTCTACTAAAAGATTAAAATATAGAAACATTGCATTCAAATTTAATTTCAGAGTTAAACCGCATAAAATTATGGATTAAAGCTAATAAATTAAACATCAATATTTCAAAAACTAACTAAACATTTTTTTCAAAACAGATCTGTAAAAAATCAATAAATCCTGTTTTACTAAATGGTCAAGTAATTCAACAAGTTACTCATACTGAACTTCTTGGTGTCACGACAGACGAAAACCTGAATTGGAAGCTTTATATTGACCAAACTTGTCTGAGTCTCAAAAATTACTGGAACTTTGTATAGAATCCACACTAACCTAACAACAGAATCTATGATCTGCACATATTATACACTTTGTAAGCCACACCTAATATATTGTATTATAACATGGCCATCTTTCTTGAACTGACTAGTCACAGTTCAAAAGGCTCTAAGATGCATTTTTCTACTGACTATGTATTTTCTGAGGCCAAACTAATGAAATTTTATTTTGTTAAGAAATATTTCATGTTAACTATTGTTAGTTTTTAAAAATCAAAGACACAACACAATATTCAAGTTAACAAATAATGATGTAAACACTAGAAATATTAACATTAATTTATTCTGTCCAGTATTCAGAACCACATTATTTAAAAACAGCATTATAAGTTATGGGTCACAACTCTTCAATAGTCTACCCCTTGATAAAAAGTTCTCCTTACAATTGTTACCTTTTGACATGTACCAGAGAGCAATTACAGCCTATCTTGTCTCTCTGCAAAACTTGTGATTCATAATGTTTACTTTATCTGTCTACTATGTTATTTTATGATCATGTTTATTTTCCCACTACTTATTGAATAGTATATGTCTTTGTTATATATGTTTGCAATTTGATATTTTGTTCATATTGTATTTCATATTTCTTTCACACAAATCAATCCTGCAGCTTTTTTGTATTATCATTTAGGCATGAACTGCTTGTATGCTACTGAATCTTTGTATGAATAAAAAAAAATGCCTGTCAAGGAGCCACAGCTCAACAGATCATGGCTAATTATTATTACTTATGTATGACTATGTATTGCCACTGATATTAGCAATAAAACATTACTTACTTACTTAATGGTGAGCAGTACTGCCAATGCTTCGCTACATTTTGTATAGCTATAGGTTAAATTTAGTGTTTACAGTGCAGCCCCCTTGCTAGTCTAGGAGGGGGGTCTGGGAGGATGCAGCCTCCCTGGGGTTGGGGAGAGGCTGCCCACCAGCTAGTCTACAATGAATCATTGGCAAATGTTTTGCAAAAAAATTATATTTTTTTGGCTTTATAAAATATTGGAATTTTCCTCTTAGATTTTTTTTTTTTTTTCGAATTGCCAAAAAATAGTCTATTTTAGCTTTCAACACCTAAAATCCCCATTTTGCCTCATGATTTCCCAAGCTCGTTGTCCATGGGGAGGGGACTGGTGATGATAGGAAGGACTTGTTCTAGATAATCAAATACCATCGTAACTCGAAAAATACACATTTCCAACGGAAGAGATGATGTATGTCATTAATCAATTCACTACATTTCTCACGACAAAAAACATGTCATCAGAGGTTCATTAGTAGGATAACAGTCCAAAATGACCCCCTGATCCTTCTTCCCAGTCCTCGCACGCTAATTTCTGTAATACAGAACGAAAAATAAATGTGACTATGAAGTTTCTGTGGCTGGACCTTAACTTCAGCGGAGGGCCAAGGATCCTCCACTCCGTAAACCTGTTCCAGGCCTCACTCCCTGGGCTGTCTCATATAGTCTCCTCACTCACGGAGCCCTCTACTTCACTCTTTACAACAAGGGAATCAAATTTTTCATTCACTTTCAACAAACACCCATTGCACTGGAGCTAAAGGTTCCTCTTCTTGAAAATCCCATCTGGTCCCCCTCTTTCCCGTACACATTCAAAATGGTCACAATCATAATAAACATTGATAGCACAGCTCATATGTTTTCTTCCTGCACTTCTCGCTATCACTGTCGAACATTATTACTCAATATGGAGTTACCATATCACCACAAGCTCCAGTAACTTAAAAAAAAAAACGACTAAATATTTACGAGTAGCCGCAGTCTTTGCTCACTGCCTTGAACTTGATCTTGGCATGGGATGTAGAGAGTGAGAGAGCCTTTGCAACGGTCCCCGATAGAGTTTGTAGCTAGGCTGGCACTGAATGCACCGAGGTACACGGCAGTAGAAGCCTTAAGAGGGGATATGGGATGGAGCTCTTTTAAGGAAAGACTTATAAAAGCGACACTTAGGTACAAGATTAGGCTTGAGAGAATGGATGATGCAAGAATAGCAAGGAAGGTGTATCTGTGGAGTGAAAGTGGAAGCAAATGGAGGAAAAATTGTATGAGAATGACAGAGAGGAATGGTCTACAGGTTGGGTGAGCAATGAGAATGGCTGGGGTGAATCAGAATGAGCTGGAATGGGTCGTGACAACAGGAGGCAGAGTGGGAACAGAATGGGATGCGAGGATGTGGAAGAGTGAGATAGACAGAGATGTGAAGAGTATGGGACTGAATGAGTGGAGGAATGGGATGGAACGAAAGACTACTCTGGAATGGTACATGGGGCCGCCGTGGTACAGTGGAACCATGCGTGCTTTGGGATCCTAGAGGTCTCCAAACGCACGGGTTCGAATCCTGTCCACGGTCTGAGTGTAGGTTGGGCTTCCTCACTCGGGGCAACGGTTTCCTAGCGGGTGGGCTTTAAGATAGGAGGTACCCTAAAAAGTATCCCCTTTAGCCCATAAATTCCCGTGAAAAAGCCCACATGGTATACGAGTATAAGAAAAAAAAAAAAAGGTGAAAGAGGCCCCGATGTATGAGAGATAGTACGATGGAAGCCTGGGTGGTGATCTTCTCTTCAGAGCTAGGGCACAGTGTATGGATATGGATGTGAATGCAAGGAGTTACAGGTGGTCTGAGTCCCGCAGCAAAGTGTGCCAGATGTGTGACTCGGGAGAGGACGAGACGGTGCAGCATGTGATGCTGGAGTGTGTGAAGTATGCCAGAGACAGGTATGAGATAATGCAAGTGGTGTTGACTGAATTAGGGCATAATAGGAACGAAAGAGTGGAAAAGACGGGGAGGGAGTGGATGGTGGTGCTGCTGGAACTGAGTAGAGAAACGAATGAAAGGATGATTGAGGCGGTGAAAGAGTTTCTGGAGAGAATGTGGCGTGCCAGATGTACAGACGGTTAGAGCTAAGGACCCTGTTTCCTTTTTCTTCTTGTTTTTTTTTTTCTTTTTTCCTTTTTTTTCGGTGTGCCTTTTTTTTATCGTCTACAGGAGCTGCCGATCCAAAGGCCCGGCTCAGGAATGATCCCGAGTCGCCTGTAGTATCAAGATCAAGATCGGTTGATGCTGTTTAACCCCCCCACCCCCAACCATTTTTTTTCTTTCACAATGTATATTAATTTATTCTCTTCTTTTCCTTTCGTTATTCAGTTTTTATCTATATATTTCCTCCTTGGTTTTGATAAATCTTAGTAGCTTTGCATCATCAGCGAATAGGTTAATATAACTGTTTATCCCATTGTGAATGTCATTTACATAAATCTGAAACATAATGGGGGCTAACACTGACCCTTATGACATTCCGTTTGTTACTTTAACCCAAGATGAGTATGTATCTCTGATCATATGGTTCACATCTCCCTGTCCTTCAAATAATCCCTTGTCCACTCTAACAAAGTCCCTCGCAGTCCTCCAATTTTCTCTACTTTCCAAAGTAGTCTTCCATGAAGGACTTATCAAAAGCTTTTTTTTTTTTATGTCAAGGTATACTGTGTCCACCCATCCATCTCTGTTATCTAGTCCTTCTATTACCCTCGAGTATAGAAGCTTAATAAATTCGACACACATGACCGTCCTGTCCTGAACCCAAATTGTCTGTTTGTTATGACATGTTTTTTCCAGATGTTTAACCCATTTTTCTTTGATAATTATTTTACACAACTTTTCCACAATGCTTGTAAGTGACACTGGTCTGTAATTTAATGGCTCAGTTACTTTTCCCGCTTTAAATATCGGTATTACGTTGGCTCTTTTCCATTCTAGTGAACTTGTAATTATATCCAAAATTGGATCCAGTAGTTGCTCTTTACATTCTTTTAGCACCCAGCCTGAAACATCATCCTGCCCCATTGCTTTTCTTACATCCAAATTATCCAATAATCTTCTAACAGGTACCTTCTTTGACCACTGTGATTTCCTGTAATCCTTGGCAATGCAATATCCTATTTGGTTCTATAAAATTTTCTACAGTGACCACCGTTTTGAAGCTTTCATTCATTATTTCACATATTTCTTTCTCTGATTGGTATGTCTTCCCTCATTTAATTATCTTTTTTTCTACAGTATATTGTTTCCTTGCTCTTCATTTTGCCATTCATTAATATGTAGAAAAGTTTGGGTTCGTCTTTGCTTTTACTCACCACATCTTTCTCAGTGTTTCTTCTTCTCTCCGTACTCTAATTAGTCTAATATATTCATTTTTCGTATCTTTATACTGCTGTCTGTTATTGTCATTTCTCTGCTTTATGAGTTTCTTCCAATCTTTATCTTTTGCCATTTTCGCTTCAGTGTATGTAGCATTGTAGCAAGCATGATTTTTTTTTTTCTTAACTCTATAAAAAGGTACGTATTTCTTTACCCCTTCATTACATTTCTGTAGGAATATTTCATAATTTCCTTATATTTTCCTTTCGTACATAATGTTTTTCCATTCCATGTCAGCAAAAAAATTCCTTAATTTTTCAAAATTTTTTCTTGAATTATATATTTTTTTTATTGATTTATTATTTTTGTTGTAGTTATCTCTGTAATTTATCCCATCCTTTTCCTGTATTTCCAACTCTAATGTCACATGACCATTTCTTCCCATTGGACGAGGTATTGTGTTTTAGCGGAGGTTCTGGCTTCTTTGTGAATACTAGTCTTTGCCCCCACCGGCGGGCTGATGTCCGCTTTGTATACTATTTGTATATGTAATGTATATAAATTTATACAATAAACCTATAAACAACAACAACAACATAGGTTAAGTAACGATGGTTCTTCTTCCCCCTTGTACATTGTTGACTCCTCTACCCACCGGTCTATTGTATTTACCATAGTCAACTGTAACACTTCTTCGCTCCACTATCCAGCATTGTCCATTACTTCCATCTCACTCCAGTTTAATATTTTACAGTTAAAGTCTCCGATTAAAAATATTTTTCCATCTCTTCTTAACATATTATCTAAGCACTTTAATCACCTCGCTTTGCATGTCTTTATGTTCATCAGTTCCCCATGTATTTGTCTTAGGTGGCACATACTCGTATATAACTGTGATTTTACTTTTCCTAATTCCTTTGTTCTGATTGTTATTCCCATTACTTCCACCTTGCCCTACCATATTGCACATCCTCCATATATATATATATATATATATATATATATATATATATATATATATATATATATATATATATATATATATATATATATATATATATATATATATATATATATATATATATATATATATATATATATATATATATATATATATATATATATATATATATATATATATATATATATATATATATATATATATATATATATATATATATATATATATATATATATATATATATATATATATATATATATATATATATATATATATATATATATATATATATATATATATATATATATATATATATATATATATATATATATATATATATATATATATATATATATATATATATATATATATATATATATATATATATATATATATATATATATGTAGCAGTACTGGAGTGGGATTATTACCCACTATTAGGGTATTTATTTAGTCCAAATCCTCATCTTCCCCTTCATATGTGTAGCTAGGAATTCTTATATAGGGAGTCCCTGTAGGGGGAGAAGGGAGATGACGTATGGCTGCGTGCGCAGTCATCATGGCTGCCACCTTATAAGGTGAGGAGCGTGGTGGCGTCGCCGTCAGAACACCACCCCGCTCTCGTCTCGAGGTACACTCTCCAACATTCTCCAGGAAGAGCTGCAATACGCCACGTGGTCTGATCAGGGTTGCCACTCCTAGGCTTTTTGGACAAGATCTTGGCTTTTTTACATAGACCTTGTCGGCTTGTCTTTTTTTCTTATAAAATGTGAAAATCTTGGCTTTTTGGGACATTTTCAACTTCAGCACTGAAAATGTCCTTACTTTCCTGTTCTTGCCCCCGTATCTTGGCCCATCATTCCTGAAAAAAAAAAACTGTCTGCACCAGAGAGAGAGAGAGAGAGAGAGAGAGAGAGAGAGAGACCCTCCCAGGCTCCCACCCCAACCCCCTTCCCCCCCTGGGATTCGACATGACGGGGCGGGACGAGTTCGGGAGACCGTGACGACACGTATTCAGTTCGTATTTAGCCCCTTTGATCGTTGGATGTGCATTTAAGTCCGTCTTGTTTCAGGTCAAACTTGCATTATATTAATTAATTGATAATATGAGTGATATAGAGGAACTTAGTGACAGTGATAGGGAGGTAACCAGTGGCCCTAGTGGAGCTAGTACACCACCAAAAAAGAAAATGAAAATATGGTACAAGCAAGCAGTGCTACAAGAATGGCTAAAGGATGATGAATTCAAAGACTGGCTTAAAATTGATCCTGAAGATAAACACACAGCTATTTGCACAGTGTGTGACACCAAGTTGAAAAACTGCAATAAATTTAAACTTAAAACCCACAAATCTTCCAACAAACATGTGAAAAACTATGAGGCAAAGAAAAATGCCACGGTGATTGATACGTTTATCAAGAAGAAAATGAAAATGATCTTCCAAGTGACGTAAGTCAAGCTGCACTTTTGCTCTCTGCATTCATGGCAGAGCATGGGACACCATTTAAGCAAACAGATCATTTGATACAAGTATTAAAAAAGATGTTTCCCAAATGTGAAATAGCTCAGAGTATGTCTTTGAAGAAGACTAAAGCCTCATATGTAATGAGGGATGGTATTGCTCTTGAGGAACGTGAAGAAATTGCTAAAATATGTAAGGAAAATGCGTTTTCTCTACTAATTGATGAGAGCACAGATATATCTGTATCCCAGATCCTTGCAGTAATGGTGAGGTATTTTGATCAAAAGAAAGGTAAAGTTTGTGATGTATTACTTGATATTGTTGAGGTTCAAGATGCCAGTGGTGAAGGCTTGTTTACAGCTGTTAAGAATTTGCTTGCAAGCAAAGATATACCTCTCCAAAATATAATTGGCTTTGCCAGTGATAACTGCTCAGCCATGTTGGGCACAAATAATGGGTTCCAAGCCTTTCTAAAACGAGAAGTGCCATCGGTATTCATTTTAGGATGTACATGTCACTCCTTTGCGCTCTGTACGAGCCATGCCTGTTTTCATTTGCCTTCCTTTTTGGAGCAGTTTTTAAGAGATGTCTGTTGCTATTTCGCTCGAAGTAGTAAGCGTAATCATCAATTTCAACTAATACAGGATATCGTGCACAGTCCAAAACATCGAATGCTTAAGATGTCACAGACAAGGTGGCTGTCCAGAGGACAAGTTATCACAAGGATAATAGAGCAGTGGGATGCCCTGAAACTCTTTTTTGAAGCTGAGATGAGAACGGAATCTGTGAAATTCGACGGTGCAGGAGAAATATACAAGACTCTGGTAAATTGTGGCACTAAACATATGCTTCTATTTTTTAATTACATCATTGGCAAAGTAGAAAAGATGAATCTGGAATTTCAGTCTGAATATTTCAGACTGGGATCGCTGTATGCTATAATTGCAGATGAGTACAGAAGTATACTTGCCATGTTTATCAAAGAAGATGTGGTACTAACTAAAAACTTGATGATATTGATCCCTGTGACAATTCTCTGTACAAGAATCTAGAAGACATTAATTTGGGTGGTCGATGCCAGGCACATCTGTTGAGAGAACCAATAGCAGACAAAGGAGTAAAGAAAAGGTTCTTGTTAGATTGTCAAAAATTTCTAGTGGAGCTGTATAAGCAGATTAAAAAGAGATTTCCCCTTGCAGAAGACTGTGTACTAGCTAAGCTGCAGGTTATTGAACCCAAAGAAGCTCTAAACCCAAACAGACGTGTCAAGTCAATTGTTAAGCTTGCAATACACTTCCCAACTCTTGTTATGGAAGAAGATTATGATGATTTAGAAAATCAGTGGCAAGACCTACTTACAGCAAAAGAAAGTTTGAGACATAAGTGACAAGGCAACTTCATTCTGGCAAGAAATACTAACTGTCAAAGATGGCAATAATCATGTGAAGTATCACTTGCTTTCAAAATTAATGTGTGGCTTATTAGCCTTACCCCATTCCTCTGCTTGCGTAGAGAGAGTATTTTCAATGGTAAACATAATTAAAACTAAGCAAGCAAACAGACTTCAAGCAGAGGCAGTTGCAGATCGATTACTTGCTAAACAAGCCATTTCACGTCATGGAGGAGAATGTTACGCATGGAAACCATCCCCATCACTCATCAGTGATGTAAAAACTGGCAAGTGTCACCAACGTTATGTCCAAAGAACTAGTCAACATGATGAGGCAACTCTGCATAGTTGGGAGCCTGACGATGTAGATAACCCACCCCTTCCAATCTTCCTTAAATAATGTGGAACCATAGAAAAAACATTTTGATGCAGCTGCAACAGAAACAGTAAAAGAAAAACCGCTTTTTTTTAGTTGCTTTGCGTTATTTTTTTTTTAGTTGCGTTGCGTTTTTTTTTGCGTTTTTTTTTAAGTTAAGACAAAATCAAGAAAAGAAAAGAAAAGAGAAAAAGAAAGAAGAAGAAGAAAAAGGAAATAAGAAAATACATCAATGCGGTGCCGTTACAAAGGCAACACCCCAAAATATCATCATCATCATCATCATCATCATCATCATGTATATATGGATGAGGTAAGATCCATTTTTGTGGTATTATTGATGTTGGCGTATAATTCTAAGTGTTATTTATGATCTAGACAATCTTGGCTTTTTTTTTTGCCAATCTTGGCTTTTATTACAGGGTAATCTTGGCTTTTAATATTTTTGTGAGTGGCAACCCTGGGTCTGATAAGAGCAACTCATGAGATAATCACTATATTTACAGCACCGTTCCTGTGGAACCTTCTGCCACTTCCAGCCCAACAGGCCCAATCAGGCAGAGAGACAGAGAGAGAGAGAAGCAGGACGCCGCGAGGGACGGGCCGCCATTTTTACCTCTCGGGACGCCACCACACGCACCCTCACGCCCTCTCATCTACAGCTGAGTTACCCACGGTTTCCCCCCATAGGTCTCCCATCTTATAGGTAGGCTAGGTAGGAAGTTATCTGACTGTGATGAGTTGTTATTGAATTAAAGGGTCTATTTTGTTAAGCTTGGTGTGTTCATCACTCCCCCCTTGGATTCGTTACATCTTTCTTGCTCCCCTTACTCGGCCTAAGCTTCACGTAGGCCCAGTACAAGAGACTGAGCCTCACGAAGGTTCAGTATAGATGGTGGCAGCGGTTTAGATGTGTTTTATATAGGCACATCGACCCACGTAACTCTCCGTAGAGACAGGAGTAATCAGTGTTTATCCCCCCCTTGTTTAGTAGTGAAGTGGTGTTTCTCCTCCGTTTATTTTTTTTTTCCTTTTCTTAATTTTGCCTCATGTTTTGAGTGGCCATTATGGAGTCACAGCGACAGGAAAGAGGAAGGGGAACAGTGAGAGTTAGGTGTTCGTCCCTTCCCTCATGATGTTTTGTTGGTGGTTCGGCGGTAGCACGGGGGCCCCCGCACTCCTCCCCCACAAGTAATTACCTTTGGGTGGTAGTTGGCGCCGTGCCGGTCCCCCTTGCTACCCTCCCACCTCTAGTTTATCCGCGCGGATAAGCTAGGGGAGGAGACCAAAATTTTTCTTTTTTTTCAGTTTAAGGGTAATTTCTTTTTTTTACATTTCCCATTTGGCTCATATGTTCTGGCATGTTTTTTTTCAATAAGTTATTTTCTTATGCATTGACATTTTAGTGTGATTAGCTTCTTGTCTCCACAGAAAGGTACGTTGTTTTTATAATGAGAATTTAAGTTGTGTTTTGGTGAAATAGAAAGCCACTGTTCACCCAATTTTCATTTTGTTTAGTTTGTGACAAGCTGTCAGGTATTTTTTTTCTTTCGTTATGGATGAGTTGGCGGATTTTCTGAGCTTAAGGGCGGAGTGGACGCCTAAAAAGGAAAATGAACCAGTAGTTAAAACCGAAGATGATACGGTAGTTAACCAGATAACGAGCGTAAGTCCGTCAGGTGCAGAGGCAGTAAATAACTTAGAGATGAAGGAATATTTAGAAGGAGGAAGAATACCACGTGCCAGATACTCCCCTGTCGTTTTGAATCAGTTTATTGTTCACGATGGAGTGTTATATTACTCCAAACAAAAGAAAGATGGAACCATCCTATATTTATTGGTTGTACCCCAGACACTAAAGAAACAAGCTATTGTATTGGCCCATGAAAAGAGTCTGGACATTTAGGACAACTAAAACCATGTTAAAAGCTGAAGAATATTTTTACTGGCCAAATCAAAGATCAGACATAAAGAAATTTATCAGAGAATGTATAATTTGTCAACAATGTAAAACTGCACCAGCTTTACAAAAGACATACCAGGAATTGCCTCCTGTAAATCAACCTTTGGAAAGAATTAGTATCGATATTACTGAAATGACTCCAGCCAGAGGAGGTTATAAGTACGTATTAACCATCATAGATCACTTTTCAAGATTTGTAAAGTTGGTGAAGTTACGGTCCAGACACGCTGAGGAGGTAGTTAGGGTTATTAAGAGTTACTTGGGAGACTATGGGGTACCGAAGGTACTCTTAGCTGACAATGCGTGCGAGTTCCGCTCACAATTGTTGACAGAACTCTGTCGTACGCATGGGATAGAGATGGTGTTTTCCACCCCATACCATCCATGTGGGAACTCTATCACCGAACGGTTACATCGAACCATGAAGTCAGTGCTAGCGTCTCTCGGGAAAGGACAACCGCACAGGTGGTCCGAGTGCCTCACGCAGTGTCAGCAGATCCTTAATGCGGCCGTACACGAGACCACTGGCGAACAACCCTATTTCCTTTTCTTCCGGCGCCATGCTCCTCGCTATGTGGGAACTACTTTGCCCCAGGTGGACGATGAAATAGACATTAATACAGCCTTGGAGGCAGTGAGACAATCATCCCGTGCAAATAGCAGGAAGTGGTTAGCTAGAGCGAACATTGGCCGGAAGGACCAAAGAGTCGAGGTAGATGATTTGGTGTGGATAAAAGGGAACAGTTTGGTTCGTCAGCTGATAGAAAACTTGGTCTCAAGTGGATTGGACCGTATAAGGTTAAAAAGGTGAATTTAGATGGAGTGTCATATGAAGTGGAAAATGTGTTCAATGGCAAAATACTCCATAGAGCAGCTGACCGAGTGAGAAAATATGTAACTGATGAAGGGTACGTGGTAGACATGGAAGAAATTGTAGTGCCTTCCGATGAGGAGGAAGAAGACAATGAGGTAGAGGAGCCCAGACCGACTCGTGAGAGACGGCCAGTGAGGAGATTTATAGAAGAATACTAAGTGTATAGACCCCTAGGGACATTGGAATCTTGTGACTGCCCTATACTTCTTTTGCAGCTACATCAGACCCACTGCTGGGGAAGGAGACCGCCACTGTTGGGGGTGGCTGGAATGTTCAGGAGGAGGGGCCTCCTGAATCCAGTCCCCACAGAATAAGGCCAACACCTCGCTCTGGACTCGCTCCACTTCAAGGCTCCTGATTGAGCTCACGTCTCCTAAGACCGCTCCACCGAACACTGTGTGCTCGCAGCAACTAGTCCGATCGTTCCAGAGATCGAAGACGCCACCGTGTACCGGAGCTCTCCCTGTCCGGTGAGAGCTCGCCCGGTGGGCGCCCAACCATCCTCCCCTTCCCCATCCTTGCTCCCAACTTCCTTCACTGCCAGACCACAGTGAGCGGACCCAAGACGTTCCCGAGAGTGACCCTCGGGAGCTAAGGTGGATCTGCTGGATCTGGCTCTGAAGGTTGTTGGGTAAGCCTCCCACTATTTCTCCTACTCACCATTTCCTTTCCCTCC